>NC_042958.1:32942078-33089578 GCF_901001165.1 Salmo trutta
CTCAGGTACTGCAGCTCATCCAGGATGGCACATCAATGCGAGCTGTGGCAAGAAGGTTTGCTGTGTCTGTCAGCGTAGTGTCCAGAGCATGGAGGCGCTACCAGGAGACAGGCCAGTACATCAGGAGACGTGGAGGAGGCCGTAGGAGGGCAACAACCCAGCAGCAGGACCGCTACCTCCGCATTTGTGCAAGGAGGAGCACTGCCAGAGCCCTGCAAAATGACCGACAGCAGGCCACAAATGTGCATGTGTCTGCTCAAACGGTCAGAAACAGACTCCATAAGGGTGGTATGAGGGCCCGACGTCCACAGGTGGGGGTTGTGCTTACAGCCCAACACCGTGCAGGACGTTTGGCATTTGCCAGAGAACACCAAGATTGGCAAATTCGCCACTGGCGCCCTGTGCTCTTCACAGATGAAAGCAGGTTCACACTGAGCACATGTGACAGACATGACAGAGTCTGGAGACGCCGTGGAGAATGTTCTGCTGCCTGCAACATCCTCCAGCATGACCGGTTTGGCGGTGGGTCAGTCATGGTGTGGGGTGGCATTTCTTTGGGGGGCCACACAGCCCTCCATGTGCTCGCCAGAGGTAGCCTGACTGCCATTAGGTACCGAGATGAGATCCTCAGACCCCTTGTGAGACCATATGCTGGTGCGGTTGGCCCTGGGTTCCTCCTAATGCAAGACAATGCTAGACCTGATGTGGATGGAGTGTGTCAGCAGTTCCTGCAAGAGGAAGGCATTGATGCTATGGACTGGCCCGCCCGTTCCCCAGACCTGAATCCAATTGAGCACATCTGGGACATCATGTCTCGCTCCATCCACCAACGCCACGTTGCACCACAGACTGTCCAGGAGTTGGCGGATGCTTTAGTCCAGGTCTGGGAGGAGATTCCTCAGGAGACCATCCGCCACCTCATCAGGAGCATGCCCAGGCGTTGTAGGGAGGTCCTACAGGTACGTGGGGGCTACACACACTACTGAGCCTCATTTTGACTTGTTTTAAGGACATTACATCAAAGTTGGATCAGCCTGTAGTGTGGTTTTCCACTTTCATTTTGAGTGTGACTCCAAATCAAGACCTCCAATAAATTGGATTTCCATTGATTATTTTTGTGTGATTTTGTTGTCAGCACATTCAACTGTGTAAAGAAAAAAGTATTTAATAAGATTATTTCTTTTATTCAGATCTAGGATGTGTTGTTTAAGTGTTCCCTTTATTTTTTTGAGCAGTGTATAATTGTCACGCCCTAATCTGTTTTACCTGTCCTTGTGATTGTCTCCACCTCCTCCAGATGTTGCAGATTTCCCCCAGTGTATTTATCCCCGTGTTTCCTGTCTCTCTGTGTCAATTTGTCTTGTCTGTTTTTCCAAGTCAACCAGCGGTTTTCTCGTTGTCCTGCTTTTTGCTATTCTCCTTTTTATAGTCCTCCTGGTTTTGACCCTTGCCTGTTTCTGGACTCTGTACGCGCCTGCCTGACCATTCTGCCTGTCTTGACCACGAGCCTGTCTGCCACTCTGTACCTCCTGGTCTCTGATCTGGTTTTGACCTTTTGCCTGTCCACGACCATTCTCTTGCCTACTCCTTTTGGATTAATAAACATTGTAAGACTCCAACCATCTGCCTCCTGTGTCTGCATCTGGGTCTCGCCTTGTGTCATGACAGTAATATGGTGTCAATAATAATGGGTTACAGTTTTTATATCTCTTTGGTGCAATTTTCACAAGTATGTGGTACATTTTCACAACTCTTTGTACAAAACAGATAATGAAAATGGCAGTTGTTTGAAAACTCTGAGGACATTTTCAATTGACTAAGTACATTGCACAAAATCATACAGTCACTTTTTCACCAAACTTCAGTTTTTCATCTAGAAATACACGTTTCACATTGCAATACATGTTCATATAATGTAATTGCCTTTCACAATGCAATGCTTACATTACTTTTGATATGATTCTTTTCTCTTCAGTTAAAATACATTTGACTATAACTTAATCTGACTCCTCTTACCTGATCATTTAACGTTTGGTAAACCTATAGGTTTTACATGTACAGATTACACTGCTTTACTGAAATTAAATTGGCCAATACAGTAATATATGCAATTTACGAAGCAGACAACAAAGTGACAACAGTCCACACATTTTGGTATGTGACCCCAGTGGGAATCAAACCCACCACAATTGGTGGTGCTATTGCCATGCTCCTATGAACTGAGCCACATACAGGACCACAACAATACATAAGTACAATACACAGTTACAATACAGGTGGAAAGTGTGTGATTGCCATCTCCATGACCGTACCACCCTCATTCAGGCCATGGATGATGCATGCAATGATTTCAATCCAGACCTACTGTATGTCAGGCTTGGATTCACCATGCCAAAAGGTTTTTCCCCAGGTGCAAGAACAATGAGGATATTTACTGTGATTTCGATGAGAACCTATGGCCAAATGCCTAAGACAGGCTTGATACAAACTAGAGCCTTCTAAACATTGTTTCTTTCATTTATTTCATTTGATTACATTGTGAAAGATGTCATCAACGCTCACACCTTTGATCAGATATGGGATAGAAATGATGGAAATGTGATCTTCAGACTTTTTAAATGGGTAGACCAAGTGTATTACCTAATGTGAAAACAGTGTAATGTACTGTAATTTACACTACCGTAACATACTACATTCAAATGGCAATTTTTAAACATGTATCTTATTTTTTCTATTGGATTAAATGGTTAATAAAATAACTAAATTGAGAAGATATTATGTTGTGTTTTGGTGATTAAACCAATGTTCTCATTATATTTAATGGTACATTTATATTTTGGATCAATGGCTGTGTGGTGAAAGATGTCTACAAACAATGAAAAGCTTTGAATGTAAGACTGGCTGTGTTACATGTGTTACCAATTTCTAGTTTTGTACTAAGAGTTTAGAAAATTCACCACATGCTTGTAAAAATAGTACCACAGCGATACATTTTTTAAATTTAACACATTTAATGGGTATCATTTTTAGATGGAAGGTTACAAAGAGGATCCCTGAGGAGGAATCATGTGATGAGCAAGCCTGGTGGAGAGAGAATGTGGAGGCTTTCGTACGCCTCACAGCTGCTCACTATCGACTTAAAAACCCAATCACACCACAGTACGGGGGAGAAAATCATATCATTCAACGGGTCAGGCAAAAGGTCAACCTGCCTGTTTCAGGGGCCTCGGTTATGTGCTGCTATCTTTAATTTATAGTGTCCTTTTTCCTGGAGAGTCCCTGACCTCCCCAGAATTTCTGGGAAACTCTCAGGAAATGTTTGACCACACCGTTCCATGTGGCCAGTGGTGCAAGGGTGCTAGGGTCCTATTCAATCAATGTTTTGACCTCAATGTCATGCATGTCAGTGGGCCATTTCAGCAGGAGGTGATTAATCATGGTGAGTTATGAAGGTGATTTACAGGAGCAAAAAGAAGACTGAGGTATTAGAGTATGGTAATAGAAATCCAAGGTTGGGCATCTTATCATGATTTATTAAAGAGAAACAACCTTGTTGACTATAAGCCTATACAGTATGTAAACAAAAAGGAGAGCATGAATGATTGCGTAATGATAAGACGATGATTTGCATCATATATGGCTTGTCATGAGAGGTTCCTTTTAAGAAACAAACCTTTTCAGTTAAAAAAGGTATTGCCTTAGAAACATTTCCCCAGTTTTAGGTGCAGTGTTACAGTATAATGATACAAGGTGCTTACATTAGTAGAGTGATGCTAATTTGCCTCCAGGTTATGTTCCCTTTCCTTATCCTCACTAAGCACTGTTCTTTGTCCAACGTCACCACATGTTATTACACTTCCTTGTTGTCACCTACCTGCTGCACTGTTCATTTTTTGGGGGGCTGATAACAGCACCAAGAGGACTTGCAGAGGAGAGTGTCCTTGGAAGAAGCCATAATGATAATAAAAGGTATGTATCCTATTCACTTTATAGGGTATTACTTTTGACTTTAGCTCTTTGGACCCTGGTCAAAAGTAGTGCACCTTAAGGTAGTAGGGTGCCATTTGGGATGATATGAGATATGATATGAGATACAGTATGTTGCTAACAGCACTCTGTGGGAGGTATCTGTACTCACTGCCAGCCTCAAAGCATCCGTTTTGTCCCTGTTGAAATAAGGCACAGCAACCACATGTGAAGGGGCATACTAAATGATACATCACTGGAATTAAATACTGTATGGCTGTAATGATTTTGCAGGTGCACATAATCATATAGATTAGAACTGCACAGCAAATTCTTCATTGTTAAAAGCCCTGTGCAGTGAAACATGTAATTTTCCTGTGTTTTATATACAGTACCAGTCAAAAGTTTGGGATATGCATATAATTGGTACCATTGGAAAGAAAACACTCTGAAGTTTGTGGAAATGTTAAAATAATGTAGGAAACTTTAACACAATAGATATGGTTGGAGAAAATCCAAAGAAAAACCAACCAGAATCTTTTGTTTTTGAGAGAGCCCATGCTCTTCCATTAGAACATATAGGGAAAAAATGTAATCTAGCTCCCTATATGCAATTCCTATGGCTTCCACTGGATGTCAGTAATCTTTGTTCAAGGTTTCAGGCTTGTTTCTTCCCAAACGAGGAAGAATTATGAGTTTTAGTACTGGGATACAGACTTGGAAATCAGTCTATGTGCGCGATGAAGAGGACGTGCACCTGCTAATAACATTTTCCTATTGAACATACATCTTACCATATGAAATATTATAGTTTAATTACATTTTGGGGTACCTGAGGATTAAATATAAATGTATTTTGACTTACAGTTTAGTGGTAGCTTTTTGGATTCCTTTCTCTACATGTTGAACGAGTGGATTACTCAAATCGATGGTGCCAACTAAACAGACTTTTTGGGATATAAAGAAGGATTTTATCTAACAAAACTACACTACATGTTGTAGCTGGGACCCTTTGGATGATATATCAGAGGAAGATTTTCAAAAAGTAAGTGAATATTAAATCGCTATTTGTGAATTTATGAAACCTGTGCTGGTGGAATTTATTTTTGATGTGGGGCGCCGTCCTCAAAATAGGCTGTAAAGCCTATTGTAAATCGGACAGTGCAGATAGAGTAACAGGAATTTAAGCTTTTAACCGATATAAGACACTTGTATGTTCCTAAATCTTTAATATCCATAATTTTTATGATTATTTATTTGAATTGCGCGCCCTCCAGTTTCACAGGAAGTTGTTCCGCTAGCGGGATGCCTAGCCTATCATTTATTTTAATACACCAATAAGGAAGAGTTCCAAACCTCTCTGCCAAAAACAGCTAGTTTTCAGTATTCCCCTTCCCCAATTGTAGAGGATTTACCACCCATGACTGTATTTGTTTGTGACGGAGACTTGGTTGTTGCATTCATCCATTTTCAGTCCTATAGACTTCACGAAGTGAATCTGTCATCATAAAAAAAAGATCAAGATTTAACACTATGGTTGGGAATTTCCTCACGATACAATATTATCACGATACTTAGGTGCCTATGCGTATTGCAATTTTCACGATTCTATATGTATTGCGATTCGATACTGTGATTTTTATCACGATTCTATATTCCAAACATATTTCTCACGATATGTCTGCTGCAGAGGGAGAAGAGAGAGCCATGAGAAAACGAGTTTTGATCAGTCATGGAAATGAAAGTGCCAGAAAAAAATTGGCTCCCTATTTAAAAAGTAGATGGAGAACAGTGTAGAAAGGAAAAATACTGGCGTTTTGGTGCAGGTATAGCCAACTATAGCAAAAATAATGTTGCAATATTGTCAAAACATTACAGTACGATATATTGTAAAAAATAATATCCCGATGTGTAACTGTATTGGGCCTTATTTTGAGGGACTAGTTTTACCCTAATAAAGGGCCCTGAGACTCATACGCATCACTTTCAACCAAAGCCAGCACACTCTATTGCAGGTAGATTTTTTGAATATCTATGTTTGTGCATGTACATTGATTGATTGATTGATTTAATTACTTAATCTTAAACAACTCAAATATAAATTACTAAATGTTGTGAACGAATCCATTGTATTAGTTGGATTTATTGCACCCATTGCTGAAATGGTTGTACCAGTTGAGATGCTTTAGGTAGTCTCAGCATAGTCTTCCCAACCCTGGCAGTCATTCTGAATAAAGGTGATTAAAAATTCTAAACGTTGGATATGCGCACACTGACTGGATTCCAAAAGGAATTACAAATCATCTTGCAAGCCTGGTTGTATTGCACTCTGAATAAAAAGGTTTGGATTTGTTCCTAAATGGGTACAAACACTTGTCACTATAGCGGTACCCTGTAAAGTCATCTTTTGTACCTTTAGTTATAAGTACACCATTTTACCCCAGTTCATACCTCAGGCCACATCAGGCCTGCAAGTAGGGTTGCAAAATTCTTGTAACTTTCCCCAAAATTCCCAGATTTTCCAAACATCCTGGTTGAAGGATTTTAGTCTGCTTCGTTTTCCAGTAAACTTATGTGCAGGATTTCTGGAAACCAGGGAATTTTGGGAAAGTTACAAGAATTTTGCAACCTGTCGCGTCCTGACCAGCAGAGGGCGTAATTGTGTTAGTCTTGGTCAGGATGTGGCAGGTGGTTTGTGTTTGTTAAATGTTGTGTTGGTGATTGGGACTTCCAATTGAAGGCAGGTGTGTTGAGTTGCCTTTGATTGGAAGTCCTATATAGGTGTGTGTGTTTTTCTTTGGGGTTGTGGGTGGTTGTCCTTGCACTGCATTGTATGTGCCTGCAAGACTGTTGCTGTTGTAAGTACTGTTTATTGTTTTTTTCAAGTGGATGCTTTACGTGTTTTATTTAATAAACATGAGTGTCCACAATCCCGCTCCGCCTTGGTCCTCTTCTCTCCATGACAACTTCTGTGACAGAACCACCCACCACCAAAGGACCAAGCAGCGGAAGAGGAGGAAGTCACAGGAGGAAAGTTGGAAGCAGCGCGCTCGGAAGGTGATGGATTCCTGGTCACTGGAAATACTGGAGGAGAGGATTGACTGGACATGGGAGCAATTGCGGGTGCACTGCGACAACCTGCCTGGGAGGCAGGTAGACCCCGAGAGGCAGCCCCAGTAATTTTGGGGGGGGGGCACAAGGGCTGTTTGGCGGGGCGAGATGGGAGACCCAGGCCAGCTCCCCGTACCCTTTTTGGAAGAAAACACACTGGACAGGTCCCGTGCTTTGGGGTAGGTGCTGTGGTGAGGCCCGGCATTTTCAGGCCGGTAAGCGCAGTACCAGCGCCCCGCATGTGCCAGGGGAGTGTGAGCATCGAGACTGAAGGGGTGATGCCAACCCTGCGCTCAAGACCACCAGTGCGCCTCTACGGTCCGGTGTTTCCCGCTAAACGCACTAGCATTGAGGTGCGTGTCTCCAGGCTGGCACGTCCAGTACCAGCCCCACGCATCAGGAGTCTAGTGCGTCAGCCCAGCCTCACCAGTCAACAGTCACCAGAGCTGCCCGCCAGTCAAGAGTCGCCAGAGCTGCCCGCCAGTCGTAAGTCGCCAGAGCTGCCCGCCAGTCGTAAGTCGCCAGAGCTGCCCGCCAGTCGTAAGTTGCCAGAGCTGCCCGCCAGTCGTAAGTCGCCAGAGCCGCCCGCCAGTCAGGAGCCGCCAGAGCCGCCCGCCAGTCAGGAGCCGCCAGAGCCGCCCGTCTGCCCGGAGATGCCAGAGCGGCCCGTCTGCCCGGAGATGCCAGAGCGGCCCGTCTGCCCGGAAATGCCCGAGCGGCCCGACTGCCCGGATCTGCCCGAGTGGCCCGGCTGCCCGGAACTGCCAGAGTGGCCCGGCTGCCCGGAACTGCCAGAGTGGCCCGGCTGCCCGGAACTGCCAGAGTGGCCCGGCTGCCCGGAACTGCCAGAGTGGCCCGGCTGCCCGGAACTGCCAGAGTGGCCCGGCTGCCCGGAACTGCCAGAGTGGCCCGACTGCCCGGAACTGCCAGAGTGGCCCGACTGCCCGGAACTGCCAGAGTGGCCCGCCTGTTCGGGGCTGCCAGAGTGCCCTGCCTGTCTGGATCTGCCAGAGTGGTCCGACAGTCCGGCCCAGCCCGAGTGGCCCTCCTGCCCTCCGGCCCAGCCCGAGTGGCCCTCCTGTCCTCCGGCCCAGCCCGAGTGGTCCGTCTGCCAGGGTCAGCCCAAGTGGCCCGTCTGCCCGGCGCAGCTAGCAGCGCCACCGAAGTGGGCGACGCCGAAGGTGGAGCAAGGTCCACGTCCTGCACCTGAGCCACCTCCAGGATAGGTGGGTTGGGGAGGGAGGGTGTAGCACAGTACCGTCGGTGACGGCAGCCACCCTCCCTTCCCTCCCTTATTGTTTAGGGGTTATTGTTTGTTGGTTTTGTTGGGGTATTGGGGATTTTCTTGTGTTTTTCTTTTTTTAGGTGCATCCCGGGGTCTGCACCTTGAGGGGGGGGTACTGTCACGTCCTGACCAGCAGAGGGCGTAATTGTGTTAGTCTTGGTCAGGATGTGGCAGGTGGTTTGTGTTTGTTAAATGTTGTGTTGGTGATTGGGACTTCCAATTGAAGGCAGGTGTGTTGAGTTGCCTTTGATTGGAAGTCCTATATAGGTGTGTGTGTTTTTCTTTGGGGTTGTGGGTGGTTGTCCTTGCACTACATTGTATGTGCCTGCAAGACTGTTGCTGTTGTAAGTACTGTTTATTGTTTTTTTCAAGTGGATGCTTTACGTGTTTTATTTAATAAACATGAGTGTCCACAATCCCGCTGCGCCTTGGTCCTCTTTTCTCCATGACAACTTCTGTGACACAACCCTACACAACAAATTTGAGATCTGAATTTTAACAACCACAGTGTTCAATTTCACACTTTCTAAGACATTATATGTGACCATGTCACATTTCAAAATGTTGATAAACTAACACCCCAAAAGTGTTGGGTCCCTAACACCATGGGTGTTGCAAATTCCGAATGAAATGAACACTTTATTAGAACTGATGCTCTAACACTTTCTCAGTGTTAGGGAATTAACATCTGTGGTCTTACAGTAGCACGTTTTGGGGAACTGTTTTGAGATTGTAGGGTGTAAAGCCTTATTTGCATATTTATTTCCCAGGGTGCCTTTCGACTGAATTTTAGATGTACCAGTACCACCCATGACTGTGTTTGCTAGTGACAGAGACATGACTGTTGCATTCATTGTCAGATGTCTACAGTGATTATGAGCATGTGGGGAATGGTGGTCCTTGAGAGAGCAAGAACAAGATGTATGTCAGGATAAGGGCAGTATTAGCATAAGGAGAATTCTACTTGGATTATGGAGGGGGAAAAGAGAGGCAGAGAGAGGGTGAGCTTGAATTTGTTAAAAATGTATGTAAAAAAAGGTTGATGGTTTGTTTAAGAAGAATGGTAGAAAATGTAAGCAGAGTGAGATATATACCAGATCAAAGACAGGAGGAGAAATGGAAGTGAATGAGGGCAAAATATTGTAGGTGTGGTAAAGTTCTCGGAGCCCGAGGGTCAGGATAAAGAAGAGTCTGTGAAGGTAGAAGGGACATTTTGGAAAAAGTGGACCCTTGCCTTTTGGCTGATCCATTTGTGGTTTCAGGGTGGGTGAAAATGGAGTTAGGGGCTGTGGAATTGTTGAAGTGGACAAGCAATGTGAGTTGTTTTGCTCTCAAGAAAAGGGTGCCATTGAAAGGAGTGATTGCTGGGGTAGCGGTAAATGTGAAGGTGGACCAACTGAAGCGGAAGATTCCTGCTATTTGTGATGCTCGTCATTTGATGCGACGCAGACAGCATGGCATGAGCGGAGAAAAATAAGTCATTGTCTGTTCTTTTAAGTTTGATGTTGAGTCTTTGCCCGACAAAGTGATGTTAGGATATATCAGTTATCCCGCACAATCTTTTGTACCGAATACATTATGTTGTTACAGGTGTCAAGCTTATGGGCATGTGGCAGCAGTGTGTAGGAGGGAGGTTCAGAAGGGCATGAGACAAAGGTATGTGTGGCATTGGGGAAAGAAGCGGTATGTGTTAATTGTAGTGGTGCCCATGGGGCTGAAATGTCCGGTGAGAGAGAGGCAGGTTGAGGTTATCAGGGTTAGAGTAGTGCAGAAGTTGTTGTATGCTGAGGCAGTGAAGAAAGTAGAGGAAGATGGGTCAAGTGGGAGGAATCCTGAGAGGAGGGGTGTGAGTAGTACATCTGTACCAGTACAGAGGGATAAGCCAACAAGTGATATATGCTTCAGAAAGATTGGATTTTTAGCATGTATAGCAATGGTTATCAACTGTCTGCAGGGATGGAACATAAGCCGCAGAAAATTGAGGTTGTGGTGGCAGCTGTAGAGAAGTATTTGGGTGTATGAGATTTGAGTTTCAGGGTGGTGGTGTCCCGTCCTTTCAGGCTGTTGGCCTGAGGTACGACTAGATAGATTTAGTGGAGTAGGGTGGTGGGTTTTCAATGAGTGTAGGGTTAGATGGCAGGGTATTTGTTATTTGTTATTTTTCCAAGCAAACTATGAGGAAGTCATACTCCAGTCTAGCTGGTGGCGGTAATGTAACATTTATTGGATGCCAACCACCATTAATCCTCATCGAAGAAGGAGGATGAGTCCTGGAGCCTTCACCAACTGAGTGCCTAAGTGAATATTTTATCATAAAATGTAATTATTTATGACAATACATCATTTTTTTATACCATACTTTGAACGTTTTAACTTAACACTGTGGTCTGAAACTCCGTGTTTTCACATTATGCTGGCTTGCAAAGTGTTATCTAATGCCTATTGGAATCCAGCCAGAGTTAGGATAGCCAACCATTGGAATTTTTTATCACCCACAGTTGCAGTTGGAATGACTGCCAAGGTAGGTAAGGTTGATGAGACTACCGTCCTAAACCATCTAAACTGGAACAACCATTTCAAAAACGTGTGAAATATGTTCAACCACTTACAGATTGGATTAGTTTCGATTTAAAAAAAATCTTTGTGTATTATAAGATCAATCAATGTGCATGCAGAAACATATATTACAACAAACTATTCTAAAAAGCAATCTGCAACAAATCATGCTGGGGAATATGATAATAAGGCCCCTTCCATGTTTTTTTTCACTCTGAGAGCGTTAAAGGAAATTAACTCGACACAGTGAATTAACAACACCAAACAGTTTTGATCCCACTGTGATTCAAATAACACTTAATTAATGTATTCACTGCAAGTGGTGTCAATTTCAATCCCACTTGTGTTAACCCCACCAGAATCTACACACAGATATAACACTTTTTACCTCAACACAGAGACTTAACACCTGCACATTTTCTGTGTGTCCTTACACAGAACATGCTGGCAGTGACCACCACAGCAGGTGGTGGTGATGAAGCAAGGCAGGGGGGCATCTAGGGAGAGCGCCTTTCTTTGCCAAACAGCTGCGGAGATTGTGGCGCTCATGACGTGAGGTCTTATCATGAGCACCAGTTTTTACATAAAGGGAATATAATGGATTTAGAAAACCCCTCTGTGTGCTAATAGGCTGTTTCTCTAAATGACACATGAGCAGTTGCACCTGTAAGTGTTCAGTCAATACATGAGGTGTCTGCTGGAGCTATTTCCATACATTTAGATCTGGCTGGTGAACATGTTAGTGCTCTATGGGATTTATTTAGTAGAGGAATCATAGTTGGGGGATGTTATGACTGTCATTATACTGCCTTAATAAGTAACAATGTAAAGATGTATTATTGATGCAAATGAAATTCTACAGCTCATACACCCTAGGAATCAGATTGTAATAAGTCCTGCTGAGACTGAGGCTGTCCTAATATGGACACCACGGTCTGGTTTAGATCTTTTCTTCTTGATCCTCCACATATCACTGCAAATCAGGTCACCCGGCTCTAGCTATATTTAGCAGCTGCAGCTGCATTTAGCCTACCTGTAGTTAAGCACATTCTGTTCAGCAAATAAATGTTGCATTAGGTTATAATAATGTACTGCTGTGTCACGTCCTGACCATAGAGAGCTCGTATTTTTCTATGGTAGAGTAGGTCAGGGCGTGACTGGGGGGTTTTGTCTAGTTTATTTATTTCTGTGTTTGGTTCTAGTTTCTTTTTTCTATGTTGGGGTTTTTGTCTAGTTTAAATTTTCTATGTTGTGTTCTAGGTTCTTTTTTCTAGGTTGGGGTTTTCGTATGATTCCCAATTAGAGGCAGCTGGTCATCGTTGTCTCTAATTGGGGATCATATTTAAGTTGTTGTTTTTACCACTAGTGTTTGTGGGAGATTATTTTGAGTTTATGCATGTAGCACCTCTTCGTCACGGTTTGTTGTTTTTGTTTATAGTTTATTTTCTGTCTTGCATAGTTTCACATAGAAATAAAGATGTGGAACGATACGCACGCTGCACCTTGGTCTCTTTCATACGACATCCGTGACAGAATCTCCCACAACTAAAGGACCAAGCAGCGTGCCCAAGAGGAGCAGGGATCCTGGGCCCGGGAGAGAAGAGAGTGGAGGACATCCTGGACCTGGGAGGAGGTAATGGCAGGGGACAAGACCCTGCCATGGAAGCAGGCGGAGACAGTGAGAGAGGAACGGCGATGATACGAGGAACTAGCACGGCAACGACGGAACCCCGAGAGGCAGCTCCCCAAAAACTTTTGGGGGGGGCACACGGGGAGATTGGCGGAGTCAGGGTTGAGACCTGAGCAAACTCCCCGTGCTTACCGTGGGGAGCATGTGACCAGTCAGGCACCGTGTTATGCGGTGATGCGCACTGTATCTCCAGTGCGCATTCATAGCCTGGTGCGCACTGTGCCTGCGCCCTGCATTTGCCGGGCTAAAGTGAGCATTCAGCCAGGACGGGTTGTGCCGGCTCAGCACTCCTGGTCTCCGGTGCGTCTCCTCGGTCCAGGATATCCTGCACCAGCTCTACGCACTGTGTTGCCAGTGTGCCTTCACAGCCCAGTGCGTCCTGTGCCAGCGCCCCGCACTTGCCGGGCTAAAGTGAGCATTCAGCCAGGACGGGTTGTGCCAGCTCTACGTTCCAGACCTCCAGTGCAGCTTCACGGTCCAGTATATCCTGCACCGGTTCTACGCACCAGGTCTCCAGTGCGCCTCCACAGCCCAGTACGTCCTGTGCCTGCACTCCCCCTGAAGTGCGTGTTCCCAGTCAGGTATGTCTTGTGCCTCCTCCTTGCACTCTCCCTGAGGTGCGTGTCACTAGTCCGGTGCCACCTGTACCGGTCCCACGCATCAGGACTCCAGTGCGCCTCCCCAGTCTAGTAGGTCCTGTGCCTACTTCTCGCGCTCGCCCTGAAGTGCGTGTCACCAGTCTGGTCCCACCCGTCCCGGCTCCATGCACTAGGCCTCCAGTGCGCCTGCCCAGTCCGGCGCCAGTCCCCAGTCCAGAGCTTCCGGCGACAGATCCCAGTCCAGAGCTTCCGGCGACAGATCCCAGTCCAGAGCTTCCGGCGACAGTTCCCAGTCCAGAGCTTCCGGCGACAGTTCCCAGTCCAGAGCTTCCGGCGACAGTTCCCAGTCCGGAACCTCCAACGACGGTCCGCAGTCCGGAACCTCCAACGACGGTCCGCAGTCCGGAACCTCCAACGACGGTCCGCAGCCCGGAACCTCCAACGACGGCCTGGAGCCTCCAGAGACGGCCCGCAGCCCGGAGCCTCCTGAGACGGCCCGCAGCCCGGAGCCTCCAGCAACGGCCCGCAGCCTGGAGCCTCCACCGATGCTGGTGGGTTCGCAGGATGAGAGGGTTCTTCGTCCTGCACCAGAGCCGCCTCCGATGTGGGATGATCCGCGGGATGAGAAGGTTCTTCGTCCTGCACCAAAGCCGCCACCAACACTAGACACCCCCCCTAACCCTCCCTTTTGGTTTCAGGTTTTTGCGGATGGAGTCCGCACCTTTGAGGGGGGGGTACTGTCACGTCCTGACCATAGAGAGCTCATATTTTAGGTAGGTCAGGACATGACTGGGGGGTTTTGTGTAGTTTATTTATTTCTACGTTTGGTTCTAGTTTATTTTTTCTATGTTGGGTTTTTTGTCTAGTTTACATTTTCTATGTTGTGTTCTAGGTTCTTTTTTCTAGGTTGGGGTTTTCGTATGATTCCCAATTAGAGGCAGCTGGTCATCGTTGTCTCTAATTGGGGATCATATTTAAGTTGTTGTTTTTCCCACTAGTGTTTGTGGGAGATTATTTTGAGTGTATGCATGTAGCACCTCTTCGTCACGGTTTGTTGTTTTTGTTTATAGTTTATTGTGTGTCTTGCATAGTTTCACATAGAAATAAAGATGTGGAACGATACGCACGCTGCGCCTTGGTCTCTTTCCTACGACATCCGTGACATGCTGTACTGTCTGGTGTTGGATTATCACAAGCAAAGTTGGAGCCTGGAAAAAGTGAATGAGAGAAGTTGGTATAAATGAGTGACTCAATCAATGTTTGCTCATTCATAAAATTCTACAGCAACACAATCAATGTGGTTTGAACCTGTATCCATTTGGTGTAGTGGAGGAGTCCCAAAGAGGATGCTCATTATGGTATAGGTTTGGCCGCACCATGGTAACCTGATGGATTGGTCTTTGATGTGGTCGCTGTGTTAACAGGTGGTGAGTCAAGCCTGGGGGAATGGAGATGAAACCACCTATTGAGAACCCTGAGAATCCTGGTTAGGACTCATACACACTCAGTGGTGGGAAAAGTACCCAATTGTCGTACTTTAATAGAAAATGTCTCAAGAAAAAGTGAAAGTCACCCAGTAAAATCTTACTTGAGTAAAAGTCTAAAAGTATTTGGTTTTAAATATACTTAAATATCAAAAGTAAATGTTATTTCTAAAATATACTTAAGTATCAAAAGTAAAAGTATAAATAATTTCAAATTCCTTATATTAAGCAAACCAGATGGCACCATTTTCTTTTTTTCTTTTTATTTATGGATAACTACGGCACGCTCCAACACTCAGTCATCATTTACAAACAAAGCATGTGTTTATTGAGTCCGCCAGATCAGAGGCAGTATGGATGACCAGGGATGTTCTCTTGATAAGTGTGTGAATTACACCATTTTCCTGTCCTGCTAAGCAATCAAAATGTAACGAGTCAGTTTGGGTGTCAGGATAAAAGTATGGAGTAAAAAGTACATCATTTTCTTTAGGTATGTAATGAACTAAAGTAAAAGTTGTCAAAAACATAAATAGTTAAGTACAGATACTACTTAAATAGTACTTTCAAGTATTTTTACTTAAGTACTTTACACCACTGTACACACTCCTAAATGCTGAGACTACTCCTAAATGTTGAGGCTACTCCTAAATGCTGAGACTACTCCTAAATTTGTATTTGTATTTATTAAGGATCCCCATTAGCTACTGCCAAGGCAGCAGCTACTCTTCCTGGGGTCCAGCAACATTAAGGCAGTTACATATAATTAAAAATATTACATGACATTACATTTCATAACACTTTTCAAAAAACATTGTGTGTGCCCTCAAGCCTGTGTGTGTGTCTCGTCACTGTCCCCGCACTCTACACTCTTATCTGTTTAAAAAAAATCTGATTCTACTGCTTGCATCAGTTACCTGATGTGGAATAGAGTTCCATGTAGCCATGGGTCTATTTAGTACTGTACACCTCCCATAGTCTGTTCTTGACTTGGGGATTGTGAAGAGACCTTTGGTGGCATGTCATGTAGGGTATGGATGGGTGTCCGAGCTGTGTGCTCGTAGTTTAAACAGCCACCTCTGTGCATTCAGGATGTCAACACTTCTTACAAAAACAAGTAGTGATGAAGTCAATATCTCCTCCACTTTGAGCCATGAGAGATATGCATGCAAATTATTAACGATCTCCGTGTACACCCAAGGGCCTGCCATGCTGCCCTGTTGTGAGCCATTTTGTAATTTTCCAAGGTCCATCTTTGTGGTACCTGACCACACGACTGAACAGTAGTCCAGGTGCGACAAAACGAGGGCCTGTAGGACCTGCTTTGTTGATAGTGTTGTTAAGAAGGCAGAGCCGCACTTTATTATGGACAGACTTCTCCCCATCTTAGCTACTGTTGTATCAACATGTTTTGACCATGACAGTTTACAATCCAGGGTTACCCAAACTTGCCCAATTTCCACATTATTTATTACAAGATGTAGTTGAGGTTTATGGATTAGTGAATGATTTGTACCAAATACAATGCTTTTAGTTTATTTTTCCTTATTCCTTGCCACCCATTCTGAAACTAACTGCAGCTCTTTGTTAAGTGTTGCAGGGATTTCACTTGCTTTAGTAGCTGATGTTTTTAGTGTTGAGTCATCTGCATTCATAGACACAATGGCTTTACTCAAAGCCAGTGGCATGTCATCAGTAAAGATTGATAAAAGTAAGGGGCCTAGACAGCTGCCCTGGGGAAATTCCTTGTTCTACTTGGATTATGTTGGAGAGGCTTCCAATAAAGAACACCCTCTGTATTCTGTTAGACAGGTAACTCTTTATACACAATATAGCAGGGGGTGTAAAGCCATAACACATATGTTTTTCCATCAGCAGACTATGATCGATAATGTCAAAAGCCGCACTGAAGTCTAACGAAACAGCTCCCACAATCTTTATATATACACTGCTCAAAAAAATAAAGGGAACACTTAAACAACACAATGTAACTCCAAGTCAATCACACTTCTGTGAAATCAAACTGTCCACTTAGGAAGCAACACTGATTGACAATAAATTTCACTTGCTGTTGTGCAAATGGAATAGACAACAGGTGGAAATTATAGGCAATTAGCAAGACACCCCCAATAAAGGAGGGGTTCTGCAGGTGGGGACCACAGACCACTTCTCAGTTCCTATGCTTCCTGGCTGATGTTTTGGTCACTTTTGAATGCCGGCGGTGCTTTCCCTCTAGTGGTAGCATGAGACGGAGTCTACAACCCACACAAGTGGCTCAGGTAATGCAGCTCATCCAGGATGGCACATCAATGCGAGCTGTGGCAAGAAGGTTTGCTGTGTCTGTCAGCGTAGTGTCCAGAGCATGGAGGCGCTACCAGGAGACAGGCCAGTACATCAGGAGACGTGGAGGAGGCCGTAGGAGGGCAACAACCCAGCAGCAGGACCGCTACCTCCGCCTTTGTGCAAGGAGGAGCAGGAGAAGCACTGCCAGAGCCCTGCAAAATGACCTCCAGCAGGCCACAAATGTGCATGTGTCTGCTCAAACGGTCAGAAACAGACTCCATGAGGGTGGTATGAGGGCCCGACATCCACAGGTGGGGGTTGTGCTTACAGCCCAACACCATGCAGGACGTTTGGCATTTGCCAGAGAACACCAAGATTGGCAAATTCGCCACTGGCGCCCTGTGCTCTTCACAGATGAAAGCAGGTTCACACTGAGCACGTGACAGACGTGACAGAGTCTGGAGACGCCATGGAGAACGTTCTGCTGCCTGCAACATCCTCCAGCATGACCGGTTTGGCGGTGGGTCAGTCATGGTGTGGGGTGGCATTTCTTTGGGGGGCCACACAGCCCTCCGTGTGCTCGCCAGAGGTAGCCTGACTGCCATTAGTTACCGAGATGAGATCCTCAGACCCCTAGTGAGACCATATGCTGGTGCGGTTGGCCCTGGGTTCCTCCTAATGCAAGACAATGCTAGACCTCATGTGGCTGGAGTGTGTCAGCAGTTCCTGCAAGAGGAAGGCATTGATGCTATGGACTGGCCCGCCCGTTCCCCAGACCTGAATCCAATTGAGCACATCTGGGACATCATGTCTCGCTCCATCCACCAACGCCACGTTGCACCACAGACTGTCCAGGAGTTGGCGGATGCTTTAGTCCAGGTCTGGGAGGAGATCCCTCAGGAGACCATCCACCACCTCATCAGGAGCAGGCGTTGTAGGGAGGTCATACAGGTCATACATGTTGTCAGCACATTCAACTATGTAAAGAAAAAAGTATTTAATAAGATTATTTATTTCATTCAAATCAAGGATGTGTTGTTTAAGTGTTCCCTTTATTTTTTTGAGCAGTATATATATATATATATATTTATTTCTCCCCAATTACTATCTTGTTTCATCGGGTTTGGGAGAGGCAAAGGTCAAGTTATGCGTCCTCCGAAACATGACCCGCCAAACTGCGCTCCTTAACACCTGACAGCTTAACCCGGAAGACAGCTGCACCAATGTGTCGGAGGAAACACTGTTCAACTGATAACTGAAGTCAGCCTGCAGGCGCCCAGCCCACCACAAGAAGTTGCTAGAGGGCGATGAGCTAAGTAAAGCCCCCCCTGCCAAACCTTCCCCTAACCCGGATGACGCTGGGCCAATTGTACACTGCCCTATGGGACTCCCGGTCACAGCCCGTTGTGACACAGCCTGGGATTGAACCCGGTTTGTAGTAATTTTAGAAAGAATCTAAAATATATTTTGATTTGTTTAACACTTTTTTGGTTACTACATGACTCCATGTGTTTTTTCATAGTTTTGATGTCTTCACAATTATTCTACAATGTAGAAAATAGTAAAAATAAAGAAAACCATGAAATGCGATGCAGTGCCAGGCCCGCCCACAATCTTTTTATCTTCAATTTCTCTCAGCCAATCATCAGTTATTTGTGTAAGTGCCATGCTTGTTGAATGTCCTTCCATATAAGTATGCTGAAAGTCTGTTGTCCATTTGTATACAGTAAAATAGCATTGTATCTGGTCAAAAAAAAAAATTTTCCAAAGTTTACTAAGGGTTGGTAACAGGCTAATTGGTCGGCTATTTGAGCCAATAAAGGGGGCTTTACAATTCTTGGAAAGCGGGTTTACTTTTGCTTCCCTCCAGGCTTGAGGGCACACACTTTCTAGTAGGCTTAGATTGAATAGGAGTGGCAATATTGTCCGCTCTTGTTTTCCATCAAAGTTGTCAGACCCTGGTAGCTTGTCATTGTTGATAGACAATAATTGTTTCACTTCTTCCACACTTACTTTAACGAAATTCAAAATTACAATACTTGTCTTTCATCATTTGATCAGTTATACTTGGATGTGTAGTGTCAACATTTTGTTGCTGGCATTTCATACTTAAGTTCGCTAATCTTGCCCATTAAAAATAATTCATGCCAATATCAGTGGGTTTTGTGATGAATGAGCCATCTGATTCAATGAATGATGGAGCAGAGTTTGCCTTTTTGCCCAACATTTCATTTAAGGTGCTCCAAAGCTTTTTACTGTCATTCTTTATATAATTTATTTTTGTCTCATAGTAAAGTTTCTTCTTATTCAGTTTATCACATGATTTCTCAATTTGCAGTACGTTTGCCATTCGTTTGTGCAGACATATTTATTTGCCATTCCTTTTGCCTTATCCCTCTCAACCATAAAATGTTTCCATTCCTCATCAGTCCACAGGGATTTAACTGTTTTTACAGTAATTTTCTTAATGGGTTATTGCTTATTAGTAACTGGAATAAGCAATTTCATAAATGTGTCAAGTACAGCATCTGCTTTCTCCTTATTACACACCACTGACCAACAAATATTATTTACATCAACAAAATAGGAATCACTACAAAACTTGTTGTCTGACCTATTATACACCATATTAGGCCCAGCCTTTGGAACTTTGGTTTTCCCACATATGGCTACTATTTTGTGATCACTACATCAGATGGATTTGGATACTGCTTTAAAGCAAATTTCTGCAACATTAGTAAAGATGTGATCAATACATGTTGAAGATTTCATTCCTGTGCTGTTTGTAACTACCCTGGTAGGTTGACCGGTAACCTGAACCAGGTTGCAGGCCCTGGTTACAGTTTGAAACCAGTCAATATTTAAATTACACAGAAAATCTCTGTTGATCACATACTGTACACTATCAAGCATTTCACACATGTTATCCAGATACTGACTGTTAGCACTTCGTGGTCTATAGCAGCTTCCCACAATAATGGGCTTTAGGTTAGGCAGATAAACCTGTAGCCATATTACCTCAACATTATTTAACATCTGATCGTCTGTAAGCTTTACAGGAATGTGGTTTTGAATATAAACAGCAATGCCTCCACCATCGGCATTTCTGTATTTTCTGTAGATTTTATAACCATGTGTTGCTACCACTGTATCATCAAAGGTATTATCTAAGTGAGTTTCGGAGATTGTCAGAATATGAATTTAATCTGTTTCTAGCAAATTATTGATTTCATGAACCTTGTTTCTTGGGCTATATTTTAGCACTTTGCTGGGATGTCTGATTGTTTTCATTGCTTTACTGAGAAGCTTAGCAGAAGTAGACATGCTCACGTTATTTATGTTAGTACAGGGTGAGTTGCACACAGTGGACTTCTTACTAGGGCACACCGCCTCAGTGCTAACAGTATAAGTCTTGTTCATAGACACATGATAACTGCATACAATAGCTGTAGGATCAGCACAGGCATTCAGGGCACTTAGAGGGACATAAATTAGGTTATTTACATTGTGTCTACCAATGCCCATGGGATAATGTACATTTGCTGAAGCATTATGACAACTTAGCGACAAAATGGTAGGGATTAATTGAACTGGGCTAGATTCATTGTCTCAAATCAAATCAAAGTTTATTTGTCACGTGCGCCGAATACAACAGGTGTAGACCTTACAGTGAAATGCTTACTTACAGGCTCTAACCAATAGTGCAAAAAAGGTGTTAGGTGAACAATAGGTAAGTAAAGAAATAAAACAACAGTAAAAAGATAGGCTATATACAGTAGCGAGGCTATAAAAGTAGCGAGGCTACATACAGACACCGGTTAGTCAGGCTGATTGAGGTAGTATGTACATGTAGATATGGTTAAAGTGACTATGCAGCCTTATAATTTTGTGAAAGTATCCAAGAACCCAAATCATTTGGGTGTATCTCATCCTCCTTATACAACAAGCTTTGTTTCCAAAAGGTATCACATTTGTCAAAAAATGTTACACCCATAGAGCTACAATAGTCATGTAGCCAGTTATGGAGGGCTGAAAGCCTGCTGAAACATTCAATGCCACAATTTAGGGAGAGCACAGGGCTAGATATTATTGGGTGTTTGTTGGTGTCAAGCTGAGACCCAATCAGATCTTTAAAATCCATCATTAGCTGTTCTGAGCTGCCCTTCATAATGTAATTGAATCCCACATGAACTATGATAGACTCAATTTCCTGATGCAGGTTTAAAATGGTTGGGAGCAACTTATTGATGTCCTGTACTCGTGCTCCTGTATAGCACAACGTTTTTGCTCCAGGGACTGAGACATTTCTCACCATTGAACTGCCCAATACAAAGGTCGGAGAAGGAGATTGAGAAATCCACCCAGTCCAACCCCTCACACAATTCTTGGAACCTTTCAGAAGCAGGATAGCTGAGGCTACTCCTAAATGCTGAGGCTACTCCTAAATGCTGAGGCTACTCCTAAAGCAAAAGAAATTCAATTAGACTGTGTTATCCAAGCAAGTTTGATACACCCCTATCTGTGATTGTTCTGTTCAGTTAGTGCTCCTTTACAAGATAACAAATAGTAATGTGTTGTAATATGGATGTTTAATTTAGATATGAGTTTCCCTCTGAAGATTTTCTCTCCTCAGATACCTGATGATAACCACACGATCCATTTAGCATTTTTTGGGTCCTGAGGTAATCAACATTATCCTCACTGATTGCATTTGAATTACAAGTCCATTTTAATAATCGCTGCCGCAGCCTCCGGGAGTGGAGACGTGGCGACGGTGGCGTTATCAATTGGACGTCCTTCCCGTCTTACATTCACTCAGTATTATTGGACACACACACACACACACACACAGAAAGACACACAGATACACATACAGACACAGACACACACACCCACGGTGGACAATTCATTAAATTGAAGGCATTAATTAATATTGAGAGCTGACAAGCCCTCAGAGACAACATGATGAATGAAGTAGTTGGTGGAGTGATTAGGTGGTAAAGTTGAGGGCACTGACAGTAATTGCCAAGCGGTGAGCAACATAATGAAGAGGACATCGCATGGTTTGTTGAGGGTCTTGAAGCACGGGTTGCGTTCAAAATGCATAGGCTACATTTCGGACACATCTCACAGGGATATTGGTCAGTTTTCACAAAACGTCTCAGTGCTCTTCTAGGGTTGGTTTTGCCTTTTTGTTCATACTGAAAATGCTTACATACAGGGGGGACTTGATCCTAGGTCAGCGCTCCTACTCTGAGATGCTTCATGAAGTTGGTTCAGTCTGAAGTTGAGATGTGGGAGATTGAGTATGGAGTGGCTAAGGGAAGCCTTGGGTGCCATTTTCCAGGCACTTGACAGTTGAGTGACAGTCTTTCCTCAGGCTTTTATATATCTGGACAGCAGTGGAGGAGGCTCCTCAGAGGAGGAAGGGGAGGACCATCCTCCTCAGTGAATTTCATAGAAATAACAATTTTAAAACATTTAAAAAGTTATCCTTTTTAGATAAAACTATACAAAATATATTCACTGCAGCAAATAATTGATTAAAACCTACTTTTTTTGCAATTAAGGTCTACAGTATCCTCAACAGCACTCTGTAGGGTAGCACAATGGACAGCTAGCTTCTGTCTGACTTCAATACAAAACCTAGGAGGCTCTTGGTTCTCAGCCCCTTCCATAGACTTACACAGTAATTATGACAACTTCTGGAAGACATGAACTGACATGTTGTCCACCCAATCTTATGATCAGAGAATTAATATAGTACTGAAAGCATAAGCTAGCACTGCAGTGCATAAAATATAGTGAGTAGTTGACTCAAAGAGAGAGAAAGACAATAGTTGAACAGTTTTAAACAAGTTAATTTCTTCTAAAATAAAAGAGAAGCTAGAGAGAGAGATGTAATTTATTTTTTTCATTCTCAGTTTCACTTACTTAGCAAGCAAATGCAGCTAGCTAGTTTAGTCTACTCAAACACCCTGCTCAAACAGAGGAATGCTATGTTAGCTAGCTGGCTATGACTATCGAACACAACACTGGAACTCTTCCAAGTCAAGGTAAGCTTTTGTTTTGACTATTTTATTGCCACGGGGCCTGCGGGTGTAAGTGCTAAACTGCTTACTGACTGTAGACTGTAACATTACTGCGTGATTGTAGCAGGTTTACTAACGCCTTATTTCTATTAGCTATGTTGACTATGATGTTACTTTAGCTAATATGGTGACAATGATGTAGGCTGTGTGAAGCGGTTATCATATGGTTTGGCTTGGAAAGTTTTTTTTGCCTGGTCACATACAGCTGATGTGTTGTGCATTGGAGTCTACAAGCAAAGGGAAAAGGTGAGTGGAGGAGAGTGCATAGATGTGAGAAGGAATATAATGTGGCTGCTATGGAAGTGTATTCATTCAGTGGCCTCCCGAGTGGCGCAGTGGTCTAAGGCACTGCATCGCAGTGCTAGCTGTGCCACTAGAGATTCTGGGTTTGAGTCCAGGCTCTGTCGCAGCCGGCCGTGACCGGGAGACCCATGGGTCGGCACACAATTGGCCCAGCATCGTCCAGGTTAGGGGAGGGTTTGGCCGGCAGGGATGTCCTTGTCCCATGAAGCACTTGCGACTCCAGTGGCAGGCCGGGCGCAGTGCACACTGACACGGTCACCAGGTGCACGGTGTTTCCTCTGACACATTGGTGTGGCTGGCTTCCGGGTTAAGTGGGCATTGTGTCAAGAAGCAGGGCAGCTTGGTTGGGTTGTTTTTCGGAGTCCGTATGGGAGTAGCAGCAATGAGAGAAGACTGTAACTACCAATTGGATACCACTAAATTGGGGAGACAAAAAAGGGGTAAAAAAAATTATAATAATAAATCAACAACAAAAAAATAATTGTATTAATTCTGTTGGAAAACATTTCTTAAACGGAAGAAAACAGAAGGAAACAGGGAAAAAACCTACCTGAATTTGTCCAATAGAAACTCTTGTTTGCAACTGTTGGACTAATGATTACACCCTACTGTATATCAGCTAGATGCAGGCAAGAGTGGGCAAGGCGGTGTTGAATGTGTCACTGTCTGTCCATATGTCAATCTGTCACCTCAAAATTCTCTCGACCTGTCTGCACCTACGTTGTAAATTTTAATTTATAGGTTAGGTTGTAGCAACCTCATGATGGGTATAGGGAACATTAGAGTATCATGTAGTGTCCTAAACCTATCGCTGTTACATTGAACTGGGTGAATGGAATATGAATGACAGTCATCCAACATGCTGTAATAGAAATAAGGCCATGTACATAAAAATATTAAAAATCGTCCTCCATCTTAAACAACACCGACCGCCACTGCTGAACAGCTGGAGACATTTGGTGTGATAGAGAAAAACTGTGTGTGTGTGTGTGTGTGTGTGTGCGTGCATGAGTGTGTTTGTCCCTGAAAGCAGAGCTACATAATGGCTTTGTGATTATGTCCCTTTGTGGAATGGCACTCCTCTGACTAATGAATAGCTATTAGTGCATTGTGTGACTCTAATCAAATTTGGCCAAGAGAACATTACATTTTTAATGATGTACCTGAAATAAATGTTTAAAAAATCACTCTCTCTCTCTCTCTATATATATCTATATATATATCTATATATATATATATATATATATATATATATATAGATATAGATGACTCCCATTCGTTTTCGGTGAAACTGGAGGGCGCACAATTTAAATAAATAATCATATAAATTATGGATATTAAACATTTATGTACATACAAGTGTCTTATATCGGTTCAAAGCTTAAATTCTTGTTAATCTAACTGCACTGTCTGATTTACAGTAGCCATTACAGCGAAAGCATGCCATGTGATTGTTTGAGGACGGCGTCCCAGATCAAAATATTTTTCCACCGGCACAGGTTTCATAAATTCATAAATAGCGATCAAATATTCACTTACTTTTTGAACATCTTGCTCTGATTTGTCATTCAAAGGGTTCCAGCTATAACATGTAGTCTTGTTTTGTTAGATAAAATCCTTCGTTATATCCCAAAAAGTCTGTTTAGTTGGTGCCATCGATATGAGTAATCCACTCGTTCAACATGCAGAGAAAGGAATCCAAAAATCTACCGCTAAACTTTGTTAAAACAACTCAAAATACGTTTCTATTGACACCTCAGATACACTAAAATGTAATCAAACTATAATATTTCATACGGAAAGAAGTATATTCAATAGGAAACCAATATTAGCGTCTTGTCTTCATTGCGCGCGCATACAAGAATTTCCAATAGTGTGTCCCAGTACTAAAACTCATTATTCTTACTCATTTTGGAAGGAACAAGCCTGAAACCTTGAACATAGAGTTCTAACACCCTGTGGAAGCCATAGGAATTGCATACTGGGAGCTAGATTTAATTATTTCCCTATACTTTCCATTGTAAGAGCATGGGCTCTCAAAAAAAGAAAATCCGGTTTCTTTGGATTTTCTCCTACCATATCTATTGTGTTATAGTCTACTACATGATTTTAACAATTCTACAAACTTCAGAGTGTTTTCTTTCCAATGGTACCAATTATATGCATATCCTGGCCTGAGTAACAGGCAGTTTACTTTGGGCACGTCAGTCAGGCGGAAATGGAGAAAAAAGGACCCTAGCCTGAAGAAGTTTTTAATGTATTCTGTCCAAGGCTTCTCCTCCTACTCAGTCCATTCTGCCGTGCACCTGTTTCCAAGGGGGAGATCATTCTGGACAGAGGCTAATGACTGTTTACACTACAGTGTCCTTGATATAGGGTAACATTGCTAAAGTAGGCAAATATTTAGTTGGAAACAACTTTGCCATCATTATCAAGTTGTCAAATTCTTACTGTAGACAGATGACAATGTTGTGATTAGATAGAAAAGTTTGTAAAATGTAGCTAACAATGCTAACGTTAGCTAGCACGAGAGCGAGCGAGAGTGATTATTAAAGATCATTCTGATGACGTCTACCATGACATTGTCCCACATCACATAAGCAGAAACCCTGAGCAGACCACAGTTACACACACAGCAAATTGGCAAGTGTTACCTAGTGTTGATTTGTCAGTGTAATATTTATAGTGTTGATTCAGGTGTTAAACTAACTCTGTAAATGTTAACACTCATTGGTGTAAAATAACCTCAGTGTTGATGTTAATAACGAGTGTTAAACCAAAACCACTCCCATCATTACCATATTTCCCAGCATGCTTTTTGAATTGTTTGTTTCAATATCTATGTTGTTGCATGTAAATTGATTAATTAATCAATTTTATGCTACTTAAATATAAATGACATATTTTTTTATTGGACCCGTTACTGAAATGGTTGTTCCAGTTTAGATGGTTTAGGCAGCCTTGTATCTTAATCTGCCAAACCTGGCAGTCATTCTGGATGCAGGTTGCAGGTGAATAAAAATATATTGTGTTTGATATCCCAATTCTGTCTGAATTCCAGATAGAATTACACATACATCACTTTGCAAACCAGCATAATGTGATGTACATGCCTTTAAACCAGAAGATTGAGGCCACTGTGTTAGGGTAAAACTAGGCTCTCAACATGATATGTATTTTATTTATTTATTTAACCTTTATTTAAATAGGCAAGTCAGTTAAGAATAATTTCTTATTTACAATGACGGCCTACCAAAAGGTAAAAGGCCTCCTGTGGGGACAGGGGTTGGGATTAAAAAAATATATATATATACACTGCTCAAAAAAATAAAGGGAACACTAAAATAACACATCCTAGATCTGAATGAATGAAATAATCTTATTAAATACTTTTTTCTTTACATAGTTGAATGTGCTGACAACAAAATCACACAAAAATAATCAATGGAAATCCAATTTATCAACCCATGGAGGTCTGGATTTGGAGTCACACTCAAAACTAAAGTGGAAAACCACACTACAGGCTGATCCAACTTTGATGTAATGTCCTTAAAACAAGTCAAAATGAGGCTCAGTAGTGTGTGCGGCTTCCACGTGCCTGTATGACCTCCCTACAACGCCTGGGCATGCTCCTGATGAGGTGGCGGATGTTTCTCCTGAGGGATCTCCTCCCAGACCTGGACTAAAGCATCCGCCAACTCCTGGACAGTCTGTGGTGCAACGTGGCGTTGGTGGATGGAGCGAGACATGATGTCCCAGATGTGCTCAATTGAATTCAGGTCTGGGGAACGGGCGGGCCAGTCCATAGCATCAATGCCTTCCTCTTGCAGGAACTGCTGACACACTCCAGCCACATGAGGTCTAGCATTGTCTTGCATTAGGAGGAACCCAGGGCCAACCACACCAGCATATGGTCTCACAAGGGGTCTGAGGATCTCATCTCGGTACCTAATGGCAGTCAGGCTACCTCTGGCGAGCACATGGAGGGCTGTGCGGCCCCCCAAAGAAATGCCACCCCACACCATGACTGACCCACTGCCAAACCGGTCATGCTGGAGGATGTTGCAGGCAGCAGAACGTTCTCCACGGCGTCTCCAGACTCTGTCACGTCTGTCACATGTGCTCAGTGTGAACCTGCTTTCATCTGTGAAGAGCACAGGGCGCCAGTGGCGAATTTGCCAATCTTGGTGTTCTCTGGCAAATGCCAAACGTCCTGCATGGTGTTGGGCTGTAAGCACAACCCCCACCTGTGGACGTCGGGCCCTCATACCACCCTCATGGAGTCTGTTTCTGACCGTTTGAGCAGACACATGCACATTTGTGGCCTGCTGGAGGTCATTTTGCAGGGCTCTGACAGTGCTCCTCCTGCTACATTGTGTTACATTGTGTTGTTTAAGTGTTCCCTTTATTTTTTTGAGCAGTATATATATATATATATATATATATATATATATATATATATATATATAATATATACATAGGACAAAACACACATCACAACAAGAGAGACAACACTACATAAAGAGAGATCTAAGACAACAACATAGCAAGGCAGGTAGCAATACAACATGACAACATGGTAGCAACACAACATGGTAGCGGCACAACACATGGTATAAACATTATTGGGCACAGACAACAACAAAGGGCAAGAAGGTAGAGACAACAATACATCACGCAAAGCAGCCACAACTGTCATTAAGAGTGTCCATGATTGAGTCTTTGAATGAAGAGATTGAGATAAAACTGTCCAGTTTCAGTGTTTGTTGTAACTCGTTCCAGTCGCTAGCTGCAGCGAACTGAAAAGACGAGCGACCCAGGGATGTGTGTGCTTTGGGGACATTTAACAGAATGTGACTGGCAGAATGGGTGTTGTATGTGAAGGATGATGGCTGCCGTCGATAAGGGGGAGTGAGGCATAAGAGGTTTTTATAAATAAACGTCAACCAGTGGGTCTTGCGACAGGTATACAGAGATGACCAGTTTACAGAGGAGTATAGAGTGCAGTGATGTGTCCTATAAGGAGCATTGGTGGTAAATCTGATGGCCGAATGGTAAAGAACATCTAGCTGCTCGAGAGCACCCTTACCTGCCGATCTATAAATTATGTCTCCGTAATCTAGCATGGGTAGGATGGTCATCTGAATCAGGTTTAGTTGACCTTTGTTTTGGAGGTGTTCAGAACAAGATTAAGGGTAGGGAAAGCTTGTTGGATGCTAAGAAGCTTTGTTGTAGAGCATTTAGCACAAAATCCAGGGAGAGGGCTGCTGAGTATGACACTGTATCATCTGCATATAACTGGATGAGAGAGCTTCCTACTGCCTGAGCTATGTTGTTGATGTAAATTGAGAAGAGCATGGTGCCTAGGATTGAGACTTGGGGTACTCCCTTGGTGACAGGCAGTGGCTGAGACAGCAGATTTTCTGACTTTATACACTGCACTCTTTGAGGTAGTTAGCAAACCATGCCAAAGACCCCTCAGAGACCCCAATACTCCTTAGCCAGCCCACAAGAATGCAATGGTCTACCGTATCAAAAGCTTTGGCCAAGTCAATAAAAACAGCAGCACAACATTGCTTAGAATCAAGGGCAATGGTGACATCATTGAGGACCTTTAAGGTTGCAGTGACACATCCATAACCTGAGCGGAAACCCGATTGCATAACAGAGAGAATACTACAGACATCAAGAAAGCCAGTCAGTTGATTATTGACAATTTTTTCCCAACACTTTTGATAAACAGGGCAAATAGAAATAAGCCTACAACAGTTAGGATCAGCTTGATCTCCACCTTTAAATAAAGGACAAACCGTGCCTGCCTTCCAAGCAATGGGAACCTCTCCAGAAAGTAGAGACAGGTTAAAACGGTTGGAGATAGGCTTGGCGATAATAGGGGAAGCAACCTTAAAGAAGAAAGGGGCTAAACCATCTGACCCAGATGCTTTTTTGGGGTCAGGTTTCAGGATCTCTTTTAGCACCTTGGACTCAGTGACTGCCTGCAGGGAGAAACTTTGTAGCGGGGCAGGGGAAAAAGAGGGAGAAGCATCTGGGATAGTCACATTAGAAGGGGTGCGAGATGAGGAAATGTTGGATGGGCAAGAAGGCATGGTTGAGTCATATAGGAATACTGACTTAATGAAGTGGTAATTAAAGAGCTCAGCCATGTGCTTCTTGTCAGTAACAACCCCATCATCAACTTTAAGGGACATGGGCAGATGTGAGGAGGGTTTATTCTCCAGGTCTTTAACTGTTTTCCAGATCCTCTTGGGGTCTGGAGAACTGCTCCTTAAAGCAACTAACTTTGGCCTTCTGGATAGCCTGAGTGCACTTATTTCTCATTTGCCTGAATGAGAGCCAGTCAGCCTGAGCATGCGTGTGCCAAGCCTTTCGCCAAATGCAATTCTTGAGGTGGAGTAACTCTGCAAGATCACGGTCAAACCAGGGGCTGAACCTGTTTTTAATTATCATTTTCTTGATGGGGCGTGTTTGTTAACAATGACACCTAAAATATAAAAAATAAGGTCCAAGTGCAGACTCAGACGAGGAGACAGGGCTAAGGTAACCAAGGTATTTATTGAAAAGCTGGGGGCGATGGGGTGCAGGACAGGGGTAGCTCGGGCAGGTAGCAGGGAACCAGGAACCGAGGCTGCAGCTGGGGAAAGGGGGGCAGGGTAAGCAGGTCCGGAGCGGAATCCAAGGAAGCAGTAGAGCGGGAGTCCAGGGCAGGGAAGCAGGACTGACGAGACGAGGGACTGGCGACAGGGAACAGAGTCAGAGCAGACGGAATGAGCAGCGGCTACGATCTGGCAGTGTGGAAGTGGCAGGGCTGAGTATTTGTAGATCTTGATTATGGAGCAGGTTGCAGCTGGTGGGGATCTGCTCTGACTCCAGCACACCTGTCTCCACTCACACAATCAGATACACCCACACACAGAGAGAGAGTGGGAGAGAACCCTGGGGGTGTGGCGGCAGGTTAGGGAGACACAGGATGAGAAGTAGAGGGCATGGCAGGGGCAGATGTAAGAGGATCAAGCTGATTCTATACCATTTTACAGGGGCCAGTTCGTGAAGGAATTAAAGTTTTTTAGCAAGCATCTATGACAAATCAGGACAGGTCGTTTCACTGAGCAGCCATTACGAACACAGGCTGTAAAACAGTGATCACTCAGGTCATTACAGAAAACACCAGACTGATACCTATCAGGATTATTTGTGAGGATAACATCAAGAAGAGTAGCCTTTTCTGGGTGTTTGGAGTCATACCTTGTGGGATTGGTAATAATCTGAGAAAGATTTAGAGAGTCCCATTGCTTTAGGACTTGGTCAGGTGGTTTAAGCATTTCCCAGTTTAGGTCACCTAGCAGGACAAATTCAGACTTGGCGTAAGGGGCCAGGAGAGCACTTAGAGCAGGTAGGGTACAGGCCAGTGCTGATTGAGGACAAGAAACAGGAGGCACCTGAGCTAAATTTCGAGTATCATAGCAAAGGGTCTGAATACTTGTGTAAATAAGGTATTTCTGTTTTTTATTTTAAATAAATTTGCAAACATTTCTAAAACCAGTTTTTTTTCATTATGGGGTATTGTTTGTAGATTCATTATATTTGTATTTATTTAATCTATTTTAGAATAAGGCTGTAATATAACAAAATGTGGAAAAAGGGAGGGGGTCTGAATACTTTCTGAATGCACTGTATGGAATTGGTTGCCATTTGGCATGTAACCTGAGAGAAGTACCAGAGGTTCTATAAAAACATTCAGCTCAAACAAAGCTGATAAGTCAAGTGTGACTTCAGTTCAGCACTGGCCTCACAGCGTGTAGACAGTATTGAGATTATGTCTCTACCCTCATTTCCCTATTAACCCAATTGAGTGAGAGGAGGCACAGTGCTGAACTGAAAATAGGGTTTGCGTTTAATAACCCTGACTGGTGTGCTTTACATAGTCTAATAAAAGGGGAATTGCTGACACCTCTCGAGCAGAATACCCAGAGGCTCTTTGGATAGAGAGTGTGGGGGTGAGGCCTTTCTTGCTTTATGTTGAAGATGAGATCGTGTGAGCTGAGCTACTGTCGTTTAACTAATGGAAAAGAAAGCAAAAGAGGATTCTTGAACGTATCCAAGAAGGATTTTGCCTGATAAAAGTGGTATTCTTCCAGTTCAGCTGCAGGGAAATTGACTATCAGTTTTAAATGCCAATCAATCATTGGAGACCCATCCAAAGTGGGATTACAGCCTATGAGGTGAAGAGGCATGGAGATTGTTATTTTCATTCCTCACCTAATATAGCCTCATATCCTCAGTCAATGAAATAGTGTTGGAAAAATAGGTTTACATGGTGGAAATGTGTGCATCTCTAATGAATCAGAGAGCAATGCTGAGGGGTGTTATTGAGTAGCAGCTTTAATGTGGGCACCCTTATTCATATCTAAGATTATGCTCTGTCTCTCTATAGACTCATTCACTCATAATGAATAACACTGTGAGAAGTGTGTGTGGTTGTATAACTCGCTCTGCCAGTTAGTCTCTGCTTGCGGTCCCTGAAGAACTTACCTGTTTCTCATTCAGCCTGGCTGCTGGCATGGTGGTCATTGACACAGGATGGAGATTTCTAGAGGGAAGTCATTTCACACCCTCACCAGGAAATGGCTCATTTTCTGTGGCTGAGAATTTTGGCGAAACTCTTAGCGTCTCCATTAACTCACTGTAACAAATTGCAGTACATTTACAGCATAAGATTGACAGTTAGCTACTGTAATTTTATATTATAGTACAGTACTGTAAAGAGCAATACATTATAGGGGCTCAATTATATTTCCAGCAGCATACTGTGAATTATGGTGCATTGTGGGAAAATGTTGTGGGGGCGGGGTAAGAATCTCTGGTTCATATATATTTTTTTGAGGTGTGCCTTGTAAGAGGCTATATTTGTTGCACCCATTAGTGAGAATGCTGTACCCCACAGAATACAGTACTATACCGTATTTTTTAAATCTAAAAACATAATTCTACATTAGCTTACTTTCTGTTGTGCTACCAGTAATTTACGGTAATTCATTGCAATCCCACAAACTCCAGTACTGTATTTTGGTAATCTAAAAACCCTTTCCTGTAAATCAACAGTAATTTACAGTAATTCATTACAACCCCACAGACTCCAGTACTGCATTTTGGTACTCTACAAACCCTTTCCTGTAAATCAACAGTAATTTACTGGCTACTGGCTGCCAGTAATTTACTGTAATTCAGTATGTTAGGGTTTGTTACTTTCGTCCTTGTCAATCATTGGCTCATTGGTGAAATTAGCATTATTACAATATCTTTAATTAAATCATTCAAAAACCTTTATTAATGCAATTGCAGACAGAAGTTGACAATCAGGAACATAGCACACATGTTTCCGTGTAAGTTCTGCATCAAACAAAAAGTCTCAAGTTGTTTTGTTACACTCTCAGTCAAGCCTGGCGAAGTCACTACCTACGTCATTACCTTTTTACTCCTGAGACCAAAACCCTGCCTACCAAGCTATATAAACAAGGCTTTTAGTGTTATCTAAAACTTAGCAGTAAACGTCCACTCCCCAAAGTTGATTTATTGTGGAATGTTTGACTAGTCTTATCTCCAACACTCCCTGCAGAGCTCCTTCTTCACAGTCACACATTACTCAGAGGACCCTCTTTATAATGAGGCAGAGAGAGAGAATTAGAAAACAACTGTGGAACAATATTAAAACCTCATAATGTATATATATTGTTAATCTGTAGTCTAGGACCCTATAAATGTAAGGAGGGGTCTTATAACCCCTCCCCTTCTATTAATACAACATAAGTATAATCAATTATTCTAATACTTCAAACATTTTGGTACAACCCTTATCATGACCCCCTAGGTGAACCCGACAAGTACCACCCCACAGAATAAAGTACCATACTGTATTTTTGGAGCGGCAAAAACTTTTAACACTAATGGGTGCAGGGTATTATTTTTTTCTGGCTCATTAAAATCTTTTGAGGAGTGCCTTGAGGCTATTTGTTGCACCCATTATTAAGAGTGCTGTACCAATTGAACTGCTATGTGGTAGAAGAGTCCTAACGATTTAATGTGTGTAGGCACATTGCTGATATTGCAATTACAGTAGCATTAACTTTCTAACAGTATAGTAGGCTAACTTTACAGTATTTTACTGTATCTTTGCTCTGATATTACAGCAACTTACAGGAAGCTGATGACAAGTTACTGTGACTATTACAGTAATGCCAGAGATGGGAAGGATACATCAAAAGGCATCTTGTTACAAATGCAAAATATCTTGAAGATTAACGTATCCTTAACTACAACAACATTCTCATTTTTTTAATTCAAGATACTCTGCTCCCAGGTGTCTGTTTCTGGTGAGCACTTTTTAAAGAAAACAATCTTCATCCTTTAAACCAGAAACTTGTGTGAGAAGCATAATCTGCATTGGTTAAGGGGTTGATGCCCCCCCCCCCCCAATCTAGATCCTTGTGTAGTCCGTTAAGAGCTTCCTACTTCATATAGACCTCGCTTCACCTTCCTTTTTCTGCTCCAATCTAATCAACCGATATTACTAACAATGTCACTTAACATAGACCTACTGTGTCATACTGTGTTGCCCATAGCTTGTAATTACGAGGTTAGAATTGTAAATCAATGTGGGTTACCATGTTTATTCAGATTGAAATAGTCTGTACCCCAAATGGCACCCTATTTCCCATTTGGCTCTGGTCAAAACTAGTGCACTATCTAGGGAATATGGTGCCATTTGGGATGTATTGGCCTTGTGTAAAAGAAGTGCATTCTTTGGGAATATGGTGCCATTTGGGATGTATTGGCCTAGTGTAAAAGAAGTGCATTATTTGGGAATATGGTGCCATTTGGGATGTATTGGCCTTGTGTAAAAGAAGTGCATTCTTTGGGAATATGGTGCCATTTGGGATGTATTGGCCTTGTGTAAAAGAAGTGCATTATTTGGGAATATGGTGCCATTTGGGATGCTGCCAGGGACATTTCCAATGGTATTGTCTCCAGAGCCTGTTTCTCCCAACTTCAGATTGGCAGGTCTCCTCCTGAAATGCTTGCTGTCCTTGATTGCCTGTCAGCTTTAGTGATTTGTTGTGTTATCCTTAAGCATTAGTGCTCACAGATAAATGGCTTTACTGGTGGTAGGATTCTGGCTGTCTGTCACAATGGGGAAGGATAGAAGGTCTGGATTGAGAATTATTTACCTGGTGCAAAAACAACCTCTTATATCTGTCAATCAACATTCTACTGATTTCTTTTCCAAGGCCTCACACACAAAACAACTCTATTGATGTGTCCCAAATGGCACCTTCTTCCGTATATAGTGCATTACTTTTGGTCAACTTTTGGTTAAACTGATTATGGTTACTTTCTGTGCTCTAGTCATGTAATGTGTGCATGCATGCGGACACACAGATATTTATTTTTTTGTCAGCTGAATACTCCTGTAGCCTTGGCAAAGCAGTGTGCCTGTTGTCCATCAGCGTTTTAGCTCAAACCCCAATGATTTGTTCAAACGTTGTTTTGGCCCTCTTTTGGCATGTTACCTACTTGTCATACACATTTTTAATTATAAGTGTCTCAATATTTGATAACTCTGCAGTTTGCATGTTGTCTTTAGTTTGTTCAACTCTCCATGTGGCCCACAAAAAAACATGTACTGCTCGTTCAAGCGTGAAATTAAAACACAGTTTGAAATACATTAAAAAATCAGTGTGTTAGCTGTCTTTTTGGAGAGCAAAACGCAAAAGCGAAGGTACAACACTGTGTACAAATCCCTATGCGTTGTACAATACCTTGAGTTTCCCTGTATTTAAGCGGGAAACAATTGTGAAGGAGCTGTACCCTATTGCGTGTTTGAGTCCATTACTAATTTACTTTTACTGCAGTGGGTTAAATCAAGGTCACAGAGTGTTTCTTAGTAGTCTTAACCAAATCTACTTTGAAACAAAAGTATACACCTCACACAGGGTTATGGGCTTTAAAACCTGTACCATATCAGATATAGAGTTGAAATGTATTCAATTTTGAGTTTGCATCCCAACATTACACTTTATATACATCACAGAAGACTGAAATATAACAAAACTGTTTGACATAGAAACACCAGATTTTTTGGCAGGCTTTTTAAAATAATGTTTAATTAATTATGAAATTATGAAAAATATGAATAACATTCCACCCATGAGGTGACGGGTCGCCACTGCTCCAAGGAGAGAACAAGGCACTGACAGCCAAGGTAAAAACCCTCGATTCCAACATGGATAGTCTACTCAGGGAAAACAGGGTGATGAGGGAGTCACTACTAGACATACAGTGACATAGCATGCGTGAAAATCGAATATTGTCTGGGATTCCTGAAGACGCATCCAATAATCCAGAGGGGGCGATCAGAGAGTTCATGCAATCCGCCTTGAAACTTCCTCTAGAGACTGTAAACAAGGTGGCTTTCCACCGAGTGAAAGACCAAGAGTCCCCGACCTATCATCGCAAAATTTGAACACTACCAACAAAATGAGCTGATCAAAAGCAGAGGAAGGGAGCACATTTGGTCTCAATGACCAATTTCCCCTGGAGATAAACGAACATTGCAAGAGGCTGTATCCTCTACAGAGGCAGATGGGTAAGCACATAGACACTCAACCATGCAAAATAGCTGGGGTATTATTTATTTGGAGATCACACATTATAGTCTTACTCTTATCCAGGTATTATACACACTCACTAAATCACATCCAATATTATACACATCCACCTACTCAGATTAACTACACACATAATATCTTGACTCAATTTTCTAACATCTGTGGCATTGGCTCATAGGCAAACAGGCAAGGGAATAAAACAAATATTGCTGGAACCTGTTTCTTGCATTCTAAATATCAGACATTTGACATAATACCTCTTATGGCAGTAACTTTACAAGCACTAATTATGGTCAATTTAGACTGAGAATAGAATCTTGTTATGGTAAGGGGTGAAATAAGTATAGCTAGTTATAATTGTAAAGGTTTAGCAGATTATAAAAAAGAAGATCCGTCTTTACGTGGTTAAAAGAAAAGGAATGTTTATAGGAAATTTACTCTATATCCTTAGATGAAGTTGTGTGGAAAAAGGAATGGGGAGGTGAAATAATTTTCTGTCATGGACAAAGGACCTCAAAAGGTGTGATGATATTAATTAACAAAAATGTCGATCTGAATGTGCAAATAGTTAGGATTGATTCGTAAGGAAGGTGGATCTTTTTGAATATGAAAGTGGATGAGAAACAGATTTGGCTCATTAATCTATATGGTCCGAATAAGGATGATCCATCCTTCTTCTTCTAAAATATTTATACCAATTTATTGAACTTACAGGCAACAACTGATCAAATCATTATGGTGGGAGACTATAACACAGTGTTAAGTACCTCGATGGGCCGTAAAGGAAATAACTCTACAAACTTTCATCGCCGTGCCCTTAAGGAAATCACAAATATTAGGGACACATTAGAAATAATGGATATTTGGAGACTAAAAAATCCCAACCTAGTGAGATTTACATGGAGGAGACTTAATCAAGCTAGTCGTCTTGACTACTTTCTTGTGTCTTTCTCTCTTGCATCAAAGGTTTAAAAAGTTTTAATATGAGACAGAATGCGATCGGATCATCATCTAATTGTCCTTCACATAACTCTTATAGAATTTCCACGTGGACGGGGATATTGGAAATTTTAAAAAAGTTTACTGGAGGACAATTTATTTTTTAACTAAGACAAAATAATGTATAACTGAGTTTTTCAAGTACAATATCGGTTCAGCAAATCCCCTTATTGTTTGGGATACCTTTTAAATGTATCTTCAGAGGCCATTCAATTCAATATTCATCAATAATAAAAAAGCAGTTTCTGGCTAAAGAGACAAGACTAACAAGGGAAATACATGAACTAAAAGTACAGGTCGGGAGCAATAAAAATGATACTACAGAGATACAAAATAAGTTAGAGGAAAAACTAAAAGAACTGGAGGAACATATTCAAGAACGATCTAATGTAATCTATTACAAAAATAAAGCAAACCAGATGGAATATGGAGAAAAATGCACCAAATTCTTTATGAATCTCCAACACAGGAAAGCAAACAAAAATAATTTGCAATAACTCGCTACTGAAGATGGAGTCATCTATGATTCTCAGAATTATATTTTAAAAGAGGAAGTTAAATATTTTAAGCAGATGTTCTCTTTTCCGTCTCATCCTCACCCAATGAATGACGATTACTGTAAGGAATTCTTTCCAAAAAAAAAAAAAAAATTAATTAACAAATGTACAGAAAGATTAGAGCGAAGGCCAAATTACAGAGGAATAACTTTTTTAGGCTATTAAATCCTTTCAGTCCAGAAAAACCCCAGGGCTTGATGGCAGACCGGTAGAGGTATATCAAGCCTTTTTTGATATACTCAAAGCTCTATTGTTAGCTTGTTTTAACTACTCCTATAGAAATGGTAGTCTGTCAGGTACTCAGCAGGAAGGTCTGATTTCACTATTATTAAAACAAGACCCAGTCTATCTTAAAAACTGGAGGCCTCTTACACTTCGATGTTGTGATGCAAAAATACTAGCAAAATGCATAGCACTCAGAATTAAAAAGGTTTTACCAGGTATTGTTCATCCTGATCAGACAGGTTTTTTACATGGACAATACATTTGGGATAATATACTCGATAAATTGGAGATAAACTACTAGATACATTAGAGATAAACTACTAGATAAATTGGGGATAAACTACTAGAAATAATAGAACATCATGAAACATCTAAGAAGCCAGGCCTGGTATTTATAGTGGATATTGAAAAGGTATTTGATAAAGTAAGACTGGATTTTATTTATAAATGCCTGGAATGCATTAAAAGTAATGTATAACAACCCCATGTGTAAAAAAGTAAATAGCGGCTACTTCTCAGAGTTTTGAATTGTCCACTGTCACCATATCTATTCGTTATGGCCATTGAAATGCTAGCTATTAAAATCAGATCAAATAACAACATTAGAGGATTAGAAATCAAAGGTGTCCATGTATGCCGATGACTCAAGTTTTATATTAAGTCCGCAAGCTAGATCCCTGCAATGTCTCATTGAAGATCTAGATAACTTTTTTAGACTCTGACTAAAACCTAATTATGAAGTGTACAATATTACATATTGGATCTTTAAAAAATTCTACTTTTACATTACCCTGCAGTTTACCTATAAAATGGGCTGACGGTGAAGTAGACATACCTGGTATTTATATCACAAAATATATAAATGAGCTCTCCACAATGAATGGAATGGAATTATTTGATTTATTTTTTCTCGGTGGGGGGGAGACTGTGGGGGTGGGTCTTGGATGGTTGAGGGGCAGCTCTTGGAGAACTGTGTGGGGGATCTTGGAGGGCTGGTGGGAGATCTGTCGATGTGCCCTTGAGCAGGGCGTTGACCCTGGTTGCTTCTGTGTGTCGCTCTGGATGGAAGGCTGTTAGATATCTAATGTGATGTAGTTGTTGAGCGCCTTCACCGCAAGTATATTGTATGTTTTAAATATTCAATAAAAATACATTTTTTAAAAATGTGCTGACTAATGGAACGGAAATTACCATTGGGTGTTGCACAATAGCCTATGCCTACACAATTGAGCACTGTGGACTAGGTGTCCAATCTGACACACAGACACATATAAAAACATGAACTCATTACCTTGAATCTTTCTTACTTGGACCTGCTGTAAATAAACCACTTTTAATCACTTGACTGTCATTCAGAAAGTTATTTTCTGAATCAGCTGATGATAGTTGAACATTGTCCCACAGGCCTAACTATACAGACACCTAATGCACATCCAACAAGTATTATCTCCAAAATACATACCTTAAAATGAAAATACATTCTAGAAACTATATATAGGCCTAGATATAGTATAGGCTGTTTTTAGCCTTCAGCCTTTTTATAGGCTACAATATTCTACCCATATGAATGAATATTAGGCCATAACTGAACCAATTTCTGTAGGCTATACTGTATTTACAATATTCTACCCATATGAATGAATATTAGGCCATAACTGAACCAATTTCTGTAGGCTATACTGTATTTACAATATTCTACCCATATGAATGAATATTAGGCCATAACTGAACCAATTTCTGTAGGCTATACTGTATTTACAATATTCTGCCCATGTGAACGAATGTAATACAATATTTATAGCCATAAATTATTGAATTAAAAGCAGCAAAAATGTACATTATTTCACATTATTCAATAACACTCATAAACCCAACCACGCAAAAGGCTGCAGCTCACTTCACAGCTTCCCCAGGGCTTCACAGCTTCCCTGGGAAACTCGACATATTGTAGCCTCACAGGGAGGAAAGAGTAGCAGACGAAGGAGTTCGCTTCTGCTGCAGTGTTCGTGGTAAAAATATAACTCATTGCGGCTGTGCTTCGATCCATACCTGACTCTCCATAATGCTTTTATTTTTATTTTGTGTCTTTCTTTAGGGAAATCAATTGAGACCTAGGTCCCTTTCACAAGTGAGCCATGAACAATAAACAAAAATAAAAAAGGCACAAGACACACATTTGGAAAGAGCCAATCCATCAAAGCATGTGCAGTCCTCCAGGCCAAGTTTGATGTGGTCCATAACATTCAATTTAAAGTGGTTAGGTAAGCAACACTTTAAAAATCATCTCAGAATTTTGTAATTCTATCGGCCAGGGGATACTTGTAGAAAATGTAGAGCAATGACAGAGTACAATACTGTAAAATGTCCCTACTATACTGTAAGAAAGTTAATGTTAATGTAATCATGTTGGCATTTTACTGTAATTACATGGGATTCGTGCAAGCAGGTTGGCTGCTAGGTATTTGTATATTACAGCATATTTATGAATATTTGGTGTTTTATATCGCTTGTGCTTCTAGTGGCCTAAATAAAGTCTTCCAAACTGTCTGTAATTAAAACCAAACATATCTGTAAAAAAAAACAGATGAAAATGACAATGCTTAATATTCAACCATAAATTATAAGAGTTAATGCAGTCTACGCTGTTTTAAGGTCCTTACCACTGAATAGTGTCTGTTCCAGTTGCGTAGGAGTCAAAGTAAAAATACTTCAAGAGATGGAGAACAGCACACCGTCAAAAAAGGAATAAATACAAAACTGAGGCTTGAATGGAAAATAAAGATGTTTATTAAAACATGGTGCCCAGAAAATATTAGTGCAAGAAAGTGCATGAATGTGCAACAAATATACCCTCTTACAAGGCACACCTCAAAATACACAACATGACCAAAAGTATGTGGACACCTACTCAACGACCATCTCATTCCAAAATCATGGGCATTAATATGGAGTTGGTCCCCCCCTTTGCTGCTATAACAGCCTCCAGTCTTCTGGGTAGGCTTTCCACTAGATGTTGGAACATTGCTGCGGGGACTTGCTTCCATTCAACCCCAAGAGCATTAGTGAGGTCGGACGATAGTGTTGGGCGATTAGGCCTGGCTCGCAGTCGGCGTTCCAATTCATCCCAAAGGTGTTCGATGGGGTTGAGGCCAGTCAAGTTCTTCCGCATCGATGTCAACAAACCATTTCTGTATGGACCTTGTGCACGGGGGCATTGTCATGCTGAAACAGGAAAGGGCCTTCCCCAAACTGTTGCCACAAAGTTGGAAGCACAGAATCGTCTAGAATATCATTGTATGCTGTAGCATTACGATTTAGCCTACCCGAACTATGAAAAACAGCCCCAGACCAATAATCCTCCTTCAACAAACTTTACAGTTGGCACTATGCATTGGGACAGGTAGCGTTTTCCTGCCACCTGCCAAACCCATATTCGTCTGTTGGACTGCCAGATGGTGAAGCGTGAGAACGCGTTTCCACTGCTCCAGAGTCCAATGACGCCGAGCTTTACACCACTCCAGCAGACGCTTGGCATTGTGCATGGTGATCTTAGGCTCCTGACGAACAGTTCTTGTGCTGATGTTGCTTCCAGAGGCAGTTTGGAACTCAGTAGTGAGTGTTGAAACCGAGAACAGGCGATTTTTACACGCTAAACGCTTTAGCTCTCTGCAGTCCCGTTCTGTTTGCTTGTGTGGCCTACCACTTTGTGGCTGAGCCGTTGTTGCGCCTAGATGTATCCACTTCACAACAACAGCACTTACAGTTGACCAGGGCAGCTCTAGCATGGCAGAAATTGAATGAACTGACTTGTTGGAAAGGTGGCATCTTATGACGCCGTCATAATGAAGGTGCCACGTTGAAAGTAACTGAGCTCTTCAGTAAGGCCATTCTACTGCCGATGTTTGACTATGGAGATTGCATGGCTGTGCGCTCGATTTTATACACCTGTCAGCAATGGGTGTGGCTGAAATAGCTGAATCCACTAATTTGAAGGGGTGTTCACATATTTTTGTATATATAGTGTATGTTAATGAGCCAGAGATTTTTTTTCACCATCCACAATGTTTTCCCAAAATACACCATAACTCAGAGTATGCTGCTGTAAATATACAGCAAAACAGGTAATACAGTACTTTACTGTAAAATTGTATTTAACTTTTTTTCTGTGTGCCTGTGCGTGTGTGTGCACGCGCGTGGCCCGCGTGTGCGCAGTTTTATGTGCAATGTCTGCTGGGAATGTCATGTCAACTGTGGAGAAAACAACCCATTTACAGTGATAGTTGTCATGGAAACTGGTGTAGGAGCACAACATTATATCAGACAGTCACCTGACGCTTATATCACTGCCGTCTCTTCATCTATTATACACTCCCTATTAGATTGTTATAAACTCAATTTGTAAAACTAAAATTCATAATGTAATTTCACACTGAAATAATGGCTTCTCAACATAAAGATAAAATGAGTCCCATACTTATCTTGAGCATCCTTTGGAAACAGTTGAGATGAGTACTGTACATTTTCTATATCCCTATTTGTTTCTCCATCTCCTCATCTCACTTCTATTTATTTTCTTTCTTTCCTGTTGTCATTCATTCAGACATAATGTAACTACATGGAGATTTGAAGTTATTTTGTCAGCTTGTATTTTATTTTTAACCAGGCAATTCAGTTAAGAACACATTTTTATTTTACAATGACAGCCTACCCCAGCCAAACCCTCCCCCAATTGTGCGCCGCCCTATGGGACTCCTGATCACGGCCGGTTGTGATACAGCCCAGGCTCGAACCAGGGTCTGTAGTGACACCTCTAGCACTGAGATGCAGTGCCTTAGACTGCTGCGCCACTCGGGAGTACAGTATATGTGGAGTGTGAAAATAACATGTCCCCTACGTATTTATTTATTTGGACAGTGAAGCTAAAACTTTTACTTTGGCTCTATACTCCAGCATTTTGGATTTAAGATCAATTGTTTTATATGAGGTGCCATTTTTTAATTGAGGGTGTTTTCATACATGCACTCTTAGAAAATACGTATTAGTTAGGGTTGACACATGTTGTGTTGCTTTTAACAAAAGTAACAACATGGTTTGTGTACATTTTTCAACACATTTTGTGTAAATTCCTGCAATTAATGTTAAAAGCTGAAAACCATACAACACACCCTAGATGTGTTAGATTATTGACCAATCACATTGCGGATCCGAAGTCATCATGCATCTACACTAATAACAGATGTATTAAAAACAACACATGTTGTGTTACTTTTAGCACAATCACCATGTTGGCACATTTAACACATGATCTGTGCACATTTTTCAACACAGTGATTATGTTAAAAGTAACACAACTTGTGTCATCCCTAACTAGACACGCAGATGTGTAATTAATAAATGTGTTTTTTTACCCATATTGTGTCGGAATCCACTTTAAAAGTATGTAAATGACTGGTGAAGATGTGTAGAAAAAAAGTAAAAATGTATTTAATTAATACAGTGAGTGCTCCATAAACAAAATCTTACATGAAACCAATTCTGTACATGCAAAATATCCTCCTTGAAAGATTTCAAATGTTTTAGTGCTCGTTAGTTAAGCAGTCCACGGAAACCAACTCAGACAATGTTGTACCTGAGATACAGGAGAACAGACTGTTTTTGGATATGGCAGCCATTTATTACATATCAGAGGCAAAAATGTACCTCTATCACAGGTGACCAAAAATAACTAACTGAAAGTCACCCATGCCCCCACTAAGCCACACATTCAATATAATGTACCTCTACCATAGACCAGTTAAACTGGTACAACACTTCCACTCACGGGTAGCCTAAAATAACACCATGACAATCCATATTTCATTAGGCCCTATTTGGTTTACAGGCCACATCAGGCCTGCAAGTAGGGTTGCAAAATTCCAGTATCTTTCCCCAAAATTCTCTGAAATTCTGGTTGAAGGAGTCCACATTGTATGGTTTTCAGCTTTTAACGCATTAATTGCAAGAAGTGACACAAAATGTGTTGGAAAAAGTACACAAATCATGTGTCAACACGGTGATTGTGTTTAAAGTAACACAACATGTGTCGTCCCTAACTAGACAAACGGATGTGTTAAAAAATAACACATATTTTCTAAGAGTGTATATGATTTACCATTTAGAAATGAATGCACTTTAACAGTCTAGTCCCCCCATTTGAAGGTGTCATAAGTGTTTGGAAAAAATTCACTTATAGTGTATTACATTTAGTCAAAGGTTTAGTATTTGGTCCCATATTCCTAGCACGCAATGACCTCATCAAGCTTGTGACTCTATAAACTTGTTGGATGCATTTGCACTTAGTTTTGATTGTGTTTCGGATCATGTTGTGCACAATAGAAATGAATGGTAAATAATACCACAGCGTCCTACCACAGCCACCCCAACAGTACCTACACCACCTCACGTGCAAACACATTGGCGGGGACAAAGCTGTTGCTAATTTATTGTGCTAGACACACAGAAGGCTACAGTATCAAGGCTATATCTTTTTAAATCTAGTTTCTAAAATGTATTTTTGTTGTATCAACCCAAAATAAATACCATGTAACAATAACACAATTTAATAAATATGTGTATAAATTTGATTTAGGAACACTGAACAGACATGTAATTAAAAAGTTCTCAAATGAGCTGAAGCTGAAAGATAGTGACTGGTGGTGTGTACAGACAGTGGATGAATAGTAATACATAGGATAAACCTTGTAAATGACTGTGAGTAGACAATGTGTAGCTGGTTCAGGACAGCCTAGTGGTTAGAGTGTTGGGCCAGTAGCTGAAAGGTTGCTGGTTCAAAAACCTGAGCCAACAAGATGAAAATTCTGTTGATGTGCCCTTGAGCATGGCACTGAACCCTAATTTTCTCCAGGGGTGGGTGCACTGTACTACTATGGCTCACCGAGTAAAACAACACATTTCACTGCACCAATCCGATGTGTGTGCCAATCAAAGATGTTATTTTTATATTCCTAACACCATGTCCTGACCCCCAATCTCCCAGCCATCACAGCATGCTCCTTCAGTCCAGAAAACCATTGAATTATTGGCCAGACAGGAGCTACGTCATGGGTTGCCTAGCAACCTGCCTTGGGAAAAGTGAGTGGCCTGCTTATAGGGAGATAACAGGGTCCCTGATAACATCTCAGCTCCGATGATAGCTGGGTGCTTATTGCATTGCTGTCAAAAAATTGTGTCAGCCATTAGCTCCCAAACAGGAACTCAAGCTTAAAAGAAAATGCAAGAAACTTTTTTTTGGACGAAGGTTATGTTCCACCCTCAGAGCAGCACTGCTAAAGCACTGTTGTCAACGCTTTCACAAGTTTGATAATCCATTACAGTACTCAATTATCCTAACATAGCCTGCAGTACAGGACAGGGATGGGCAAAAATGACAAAATACAAATATACATTTTTACATGTATATTTTTGTCATTTAGCTATTATCCAGAGAGACTTTCAATTAGTGCATTCATCTTAAGATAGCTAGGTGAGACAGCAACATATCACAATCGTATCAAGTACATTTTTCCTCAACAAAGTATTCATCAACATTTTTACATTGACATTTAGTTCATTTAGCAGACACTCTTATCACATCATAGTGCTACAGACCCGGCACCAGGATAAAGTGACTAAGGGGGCAGTTGAAATCAGCAAGGGGGCACAATTTTGTGGCTTTCTTGCATTGGAATTATATTGAATTCTGCTTACAGTGCATTCGGAAAGTGTTCAGACCCCATAACTATTTCCATATTTTATTACGTTACACACTTATTCTAAAATTGATGAAATAGTTTTTTTCCCCCTCATCAATCTACACACAATACCCCATAATGACAAAGCAAAAACAGGTTAAGAAATTTTTGAAAATGTATGAAAAATAAAAAAGTGAAATATTGCATTCACATAAGTATTCAGACCCTTTACTTAGTACTTTGTTGAAGCACATTTGGCAGCGATTACAGCCTCGAGTCTTCTTGGGTATGACGCTACAAGTTTGGCACACCTGTATTTGGGGAGTTTCTCACATTATTCTCTGCAGATCCTCTCAAGCTCTGTCAGGTTGGATGGGGAGCGTCGCTGCACAGCTATTTTCAGGTCTCTCCAGAGATGTTCGATTGGGTTAAAACATATATTTTTTTTAATCTTTATTTTAACAGGGAAAACAGACTGAGACCTGGATCTCTTTTACGGCTGTGCCCTGTGTAAACATGTTGACATGTACAGTTTTAGGCATACAGACAAGAACATTTCAAACATACAAAACAAAGACACAATTCAACAGAAACAATCACAGACAACATCATATTGATCCTCCATAACATTTTTGAAATGGGCAAGGGACACCAAAGTGTCTAACTTAAGTTGGATCGGCAGTTTGTTCCATAAATAAGGTGCAAAGGAACTAAAGGCAGTCCTACCCAACTCTATGGAGACCGCAGGAGTCTCTAATGTAATCCACATCTAGTGGAAATTAATGATGATATATATGGAGGTAGTTTTAAAAGAAGTGCTTTATAAATAAACAAGAGAGCATGTTGCTCTCGCCTCACAGATAGAGAGGCCCAACCCACATGTTGATATAGGATACAGTGATAAGTTTTGTAACTATCACAAGTGATAAACCTGAGTGCACAATGGTAAATAGCATCCAGTGGTTTTAATGTGTTTGCCGATGCATGCATATAGATAATATCACCATAATCTAAAACAGACAGAAAAGTAGCCTGCACAATTTGTTTTCTATTTACAGAGGACAGACAAGCCCTGTTTCTGTAAAGGAACCCTATCTTGAATTTGAGCTTTTTTCCCAATTCAGTAACATGTTTTTTAAAAGAAAGCCTATCATCTAACCATACCCCTAAGTATTTATATGCAGAGACCTGTTTGATTTGAGTACTATCCAAGCTAGTGATTACAAAAGTGTTTCTAACTGAGAGTTTAGACCTAGAAAAAAACATGACATTTGTTTTCTTAGCGTTTAAAACAAGTTTAAGCTGTAAAAGAGACCCCTGTAGTATCCTAAAATCAGACTCCAACTGCATTAAAGCTTGGTCCGCTGTTGGAGCAATAGAGTACATCACTGTGTCATCTGCATATAAATGAAATTTACAATATCTGACATCTTCCCCAATGTTGTTTATATAAAGTGAGAACAATAGTGGGACAATTATTGAACCCTGAGGGACCCCTTTAAGTAACTGTAAGGGGTCAGACTTGACCCCGTCGACCAAGACGGCCTGAGTTCTATCTTTAAGATAGCCATAAAACCATCGGCAGGCATCAGTGCCCTGTCCTATAGATGACAGCTTACTCAAAAGGATAGCATGGTCTACAGTGTCAAAAGCTTTTGACAAATCTACAAACAACGCAGCACAGTGCTTTCTATCATCTAAGGCATTTGCAATATCATTTACAACAAGCATAGTGGCCGGTGTGGTACTGTGTTTAGATCTAAAACCAGATTGATTGGTGCTAAGAATACTGTTAGCAGAAAGAAAAGATTGTAACTGTTTGTTCACAAAGGCTGTTTGTAATAGGTGAATTAATTTTATTTGACCAGGCAAGTCAGTTAAGAACAAAGTCCTGCTCTGGCTGGGCCACTCAAGGACATGCAGAGACTTGTCCCAAAGTCACACCTGCGTTGTCTTGGTTTCGTGCTTAGGGTTGTTGTCTTGTTGGAAAGTGAACCTTTGCCCCAGTCTGAGGTCCTGAGCACAAGGAGCAGGTTTTCATCAAGGATCTCTCTGTACTTTGCTATGTTCATCTTGCCCTTGATATTGACAAGTTTCCCAGTCCCTGCCGCTGAAAAACATCCCCACAGCATGATGCTGCCTCCACCATGCTTCACCGTAGGGATGGTATTGGCCAGGTAATAAGCGGTGCCTGGTTTCCTCCAGACGTGACGCTTGGCATTCAGGCCAAAAAGTACAATCTTGGTTTCATCAGACCAGAAAATCTTGTTTCTCATGGTCTGAGAGTCCTTTAGATGCCTTTGGCAAACTCCAAGCGAGCTGTCATGTACCTTTCACTGAGGAATGGCTTCCGTCTGGTCACTCTACCATAAAGGCCTGATTGGTGGAGTGCTGCAGAGATGATTGTCCTTCTGGAAGGTTCTCCCATCTCCACAGAGGAACCCTGGAGCTCTGTCAGATTGACAATTGGGTTCTTAGTCACCTCCCTGACCATGGCCCTTCTCCCCAAATTGCTCAGTTTGGCTGGGCAGCCAGCTCTAGGAAGAGTCTTGGTGGTTCCAAACTTCTTTCATGTAAGAATGATGGAGGCCACTGTCTTCTTGTGGACCTTCAATGCTGCAGAAATTGTTTGGCACCCTTCCCCAGATCTGTGCCCTCGACACAATACTGTCTCAGAGCTCTACGGACAATTTCTTTGACCTCATTGCTTGGTTTTTGCTCTGACATGCACTGTCAACTGTGGGACCTTATATAGACAGGTGCCTTTCTAAATAATGTAAAATCAAGAGAGAAATTCACAAAGGCTGTTTGTAATAGGTGAATTAATTTGACCAGGCAAGTCAGTTAAGAACAAATTCTTATTTACAATGATGGCCTACCCCAGCCATGTCCAGATGACACTGGGCCAATTGTGCACCGCCCTTTGGGACTCCCAATCACGGCCGGATGTGATAAAGGCCTGGATTCAAACCAGGGACTGTAGGGACACCTCCTGCACTGAGATGCAGTGCCTTAGACCTTGCGCCACTCAGGAGCCCAAATGCAGCCGTACGCACTATTGTATTACCAAAATATTGCAAACTAAATGCTGAAAGCAGTAGCCTAGTTATTCATGCATGCATGCAAACAAATGTACTGAATAGCAATTTGGCTCAGAATACTGACACGACTACGAATGCGAACAAATGAATGAGAGCAGAACAGAACAAACAAACACAGTAAACATAAGGTGAATGGAAATCCAAATAACCAAAACATAGCCTACAGCCTACTACAGTGAGATGCAGCCGTCTGTGCATGGCTATAGGCCCGCTTCAAACATGGGAAATCATGCTGCTCATGAGTTCAGCTACACGTTGTGGTATGGCACAACACACTTCTGTTAATCAAATTTGAACCCCGTGATCAATTAAGCAATGCTAGCCTACCGTGAAGATGTTTCTGATACGTACAGTTCCATTTACAGAAACACAAACCAATAGGCTACCAAACAAAAACATAATAGAATGTAGCCTATCTATTTCTATTTCTATGATGAAACATACCGATATTTTTTTATATTTTTATTTCACCTTTATTTAACCAGGTAGGCCAGTTGAGAACAAGTTCTCATTTACAACTGCGACCTGGCCAAGATAAAGCAAAGCAGTGTGACAAAAACAACAACACAGAGTTACACATAAACAAACGTACAGTCAATAACACGGTACAAAAATCTATGTACAGTGTGTGCAAATGTAGAAGAGTAGGGAGATAAGGCAATAAATAGGACATAGAGGCAAAATAATTACAATTTAGCATTAACACTGGATTGATAGATGTGCAGATGATGATGTGCAAGTAGAGATACTGGGGTGCAAAAGAGCAAGAGGATAAGTAACAATATGGGGATGAGGTAGATGGGTGTGCTATTTACAGATGGGCTGTGTACAGGTACAGTGATCGGTAAGCTGCTCTGACAGCTGATGCTTAAAGTTAGAGAGGGAGATTTAAGACTCCAGCTTCAGTGATTTTTGCAATTCGTTCCAGTCATTGGCAGCAGAGAACTGTAAGGAAAGGCAGCCAAAGGAAGTGTTGGCTTTGGGGATGACCAGTGAAATATACCTGCTGGAGCATGTGCTACGTGTGGGTGTTGCTATGGTGACCAGTGAGCTGAGATAAGGCGGGGCTTTACCACGCAAAGACTTATAGTGTGTGCAAATGAGGTAAGATTAGGGAGGTAAGGCAATTAATAGGCCGTAGTGGCGAAGTAATTACAATTTAGCAATTAAACACTGGAGTGATAGATGTGCAGAAGATGAATGTGCAAATAGAGATACTGGGGTGCAAAGGAGCAACAAACAAAAAAATAACAATATGGGGATCAGGTAGTTGGATAGGCTATTTACAGATGGGCTATGTACAGATGCAATGGTCTGTGAGCTGCTCTGACAGCTGATGCTTAAACTTAGTGAGGGAGATATGAGTCTCCAGCTTCAGTGCTTTTTGCAATTCGTTCCAGTCATTGGCAGCAGAGAACTGGAAGGAAAGGCGGCCAAAGGAGGAATTGGCTTTGGAGGTGACCAGTGAAATATATCTGCTGGAGCGCGTACTACAGGTGGATGCTGCTATGGTGAGCAGTGAGCTGAGATAAGGCGGGGGTTTACCTAGCAAAGCATTATAAATGACCTGGAGCAAGTGGGTTTGGCGACGAATATGTTGTGAGGGCCAGCCAACGAGAACATACAGGTCGCAGTGGTGGGTAGTATATGGGGCTTTTGTGACAAAACGGATGGCACTGTGATAGACTACATCCAGTTTGCTGAGTAGAGTGTTGGAGGCTATTTTGTAAATGACATCGCCAAAGTCAAGGATCAGTAGGATAGTCAGTTTTATGAGAGCATGTTTGGCAGCATGAGTGAAGGAGGCTTTGTTGTGAAATAGGAAGCCGATTCTAGATTTAATTTTGGATTGGTGATGCTTAATGTGAGTCTGGAAGGAGAGTTTACAGTCTAATCAGACACCTAGGTATTTGTAATTGTCTACATATTCTAAGTCAGAACTGTCCAGAGTAGTGATGCTAGTCGGTCGGACGGGTGCGGGCAACAATCAGTTGAGGAGCATGCATTTAGTTTTACTAGCATTTAAAAGCAGTTGGAAGCCACGGAAAGAGTGTTATAAGGCATTGAAGCTTGTTTGGAGGTTTGTTAACACAGTGTCCAAAGAAGGGCCTGATGTCTACAGAATGGTGTTGTCTGCATATAGGTGGATCAGAGAATCACCAGCAGCAAGAGCGACATCATTGATACATACAGAGAAAAGAGTCGGCCCAAGATTTGAACCCTGTGGCACCCCATAGAGACTGCCAGAGGTCCGGACAACAGGCCCTCTGATTTGACACACTGATCCCTATCTGAGAAGTAGTTGGTGAACCAGGCAAGGCAGTCATTTAAGAAACCAAGGCTATTGAGTCTGCCGATAAGAATGCAGTGATTGACAGAGTCGAAGCCTTGGCCAGGTCGATGAAGATGGCTGCACAGTACTGTCTTTTATCAACGGAGGTTATGATATCGTTTAGGACCTTGAGCATGGCTGAGGTGCACCCATGACCATCTCGGAAACCAGATTGCATAGTAGAGAAGGTACGGTGGGATTCAAAATGGTCGGTGATCTGTTTCTTAACTTGGCTTTCGAAGATTTTAGAAAGGCAGGGCAAGATAGATATAGGTCTGTAACAGTTTGGGTCTAGAGTGTCTCCCCCTTTGAAGAGGGGGATGACCGCGGCAGCTTTCCAATCTTTGCGGATCTCAGATGATACAAAAGAGAGGTTGAACAGGCTAGTATTAGGGGTTTCAACAATTTCGGCGGATAATTTTAGAAAGAGAGGGTCCAGATTGTCTAGCCCAGCTTATCCAAATTTTGCAGCTCTTTCAGAACATCAGCTGACTGGATTTGGGTGAAGGAGAAGCATGGGGGGGGGGATTGGGCAAGTTGCTGCAGAGGGTGCTGAGCTGTTGGCCGGGGTAGGCGTAGCCAGGTGGAAAGTGTGGCACGCCGTAGATAATTGCTTATTGAAATGATCGATTATCATAGATTTATCAGTGATGATGGTGTTTCCTAGCCTCACTGCAGTGGGTATCTGGGTGGAGGTGCCCTTATTCTCCATGGACTTTACAGTGTCCCAAAACGTTTTGGAATTAGTGCTAAAGGATGCAAATTTCTGTTAAAAAAACCTAGCCTTAGCTTTCCTAACTGACTGAGTGTATTGGCTCCTGACTTCCCTGAAAAGTTGCATATCGCGGGTGCTATTCAATGCTAATGCAGAATGCCACACGATGTTTTTGTGCTGGTCAAGGGCAGTCAAGTCTGGGGTGAACCAAGGGCTATATCTGTTCTTAGTTCTACATTTTTTGAAAGGGGCATGCTTTTTTAAGATGACGAGGAAAGCACTTTTAAAGAGCAACCAGGAATCCTCTACTGACGGGATGAGGTCAATATCCTTCCAGGATACCCGGCAAAGGCCTGCTCACTGAAGTGCTTTAGGGAGCGTTTGACAGTGATGAGTTGTGTTCGTTTGACCGCGGACCAATCACGCATACAGGCAATGAGGCAGTGATCACTAACATCCTGGTTGAAGACAGCAGAGGTGTATTTAGAGGGTAAATTAGCCAGGGTGCCCATGGTTATGGATTTAGGGTTGTACCTGGTAGATTCCTTAATAATTTGTGTGAGATTGAGGGCATCCAGCTTGTATTGTAGGACAGCCGGGGTGTTAAGCATATCCCAGTTTAGGTCACCTAACAGTACGAACTCTGGAGATAGATGGGGGCAATTCACATATGGTGTCCAGGGCACAGCTGGGGGCTGAAGGGGGTCTATAGCAAGTGGCAATGGTGAGAGACTTGTTTCTGGAAAGTAGAAGCTCAAATTGTTTGGGCACAGACCTGGATAGTATGACCGAACTCTGCTGGCTATCTCTGCAGTAGATTGCAACTCCGCCCCCTTTGGCAGTTCTATCTTGTCGGAAGATGTTATCTTTTTAGTGACAGGGGGCAGTATTCAGAAATTCAGATGAATGATGTGCCCAAATTAAACTGCCTGCTACTCGGGCCCAGAAGGTAGGATATGCATATTATTAGTAGATTTGGATAGGAAACACTCAGCAGTTTCTAAAACTGTTTGAATGATGTCTGTGAGTATAATAGAACTCATATGACAGGCAAAAACCTGAGAAAAATCCAACCAGGAAGTGTGGAAATCTGAGTTGTGTTGTAGTTTTTCAAGTGATTCCCTATCCAGTATACAGTGACTTAGGGTTCATTTTGCACTTCCTAAGGTTTCCACTAGATGTCAACAGTCTTTAGAATGTTGTTTCATGCTTCTACTGTGAATAGGGAGAGAATAAGAGCTCCTGGAAGTAGATGAGTGAGAAAATGACATGAGCTCAGTGGCGCGCACTCCCGTGAGAGTTAGCTGTGTTCCTTTTCTTTTTTGAAGACAAAGGAATTGTCCGGTTGGAATATTATGGAAGATTTATGATAAAAACATCATAAAGATTGATTCTATACATCTTTTGACATGTTTCTACGAACTGTAATATAACTTTTGAGACTTTTCGTCTGAACTTAACTGCACGAGCACAGTGCATTTGGAGTACTCTACCGAACGCACAAACCAAAATGAGGTATTTGGACATATATATGGACTTTATCGAAACAAATGAACATGTATTGGGGAACTGGGATTCCTTGGAGTGCATTCCGACGAAGATCATCAAAGGGAAGTGAATATTTATAATGTTATTTCTGAGTTTTGTTGACTCCACAAAATGGTGGGTTTGGTTTCGTCTCTGAGCGCTGTTCTCAGATTATTGCAAAGTGTGCTTTCGCTGTAAAGGTTTTTTGAAATCTGACACAGCGGTTGCATTAAGGAACTGTGTATCTATAATTCTTTGAATAACAGTTTAATATGTTATCAACGTTTATGATGAGTATTTCTGTAAATTGATGTGCTCATTCACCGGGAGTTTTGGGAGGCAAACCATTTCTGAACATTACACACCAATGTAAAATGGGGTTTTTGGATATAAATATGAACTTTATTGAGCAAAACATACATGTATTGTGTAACATGAAATCCGATGAGTGCCATCTGATGAAGATCATCAAAGGTTAGTGATTAATTTTAGCTGTATTTCTGGTTTTTGTGACGCCTCTCCTTGCTTGGAAAATGGCTGTGTGGTTTTTCTTGTCTCGGCGCTGTCCTAACATAATCTAATGCTATGCTTTCGCCGTAAAGCCTTTTTGAAATCGGACAATGTGGTTGGATTAACAAGAAGTTAATCTTTAAAATGGTGTAAAATAGTTGTATGTTTGAGAAATTTGAATTATGAGATTTTTGTTGTTTTGAATTTGGCACCTGCTATTTCACTGGCTGTTGAATAGTGTGTCCCGCGGGTGGGACGCTAGCGTCCCACATTTCCCAGAGAGGTTACAGTTAGGGTTGGAAATGTAACAATTTTTGGTGGCCTTCCTAAGCCATGATTCAGACACGGCTAGGACATCAGGGTTGGTGGAGTGTGCTAAAGCAGTGAATAAAACAAACTGAGGGAGGAGGCTTCCAATGTTAACATGCATGAAACCAAGGCTTTTACGGTTACATAAGTCATCAAATGAGAGCACCTGGGGAATGGGAGTGGTACTGGGGGCTGCAGGGCGGAACAGAGGAAGAGTAGGATAAGGGTACGGCTAAAGGCTATAAGAACTGGTCGTTTAGTGCGTTCGGGAACAGAGAGTAAAAGGTGCAGATTTCTGTCTGTGGAAGAATAGATTCAAGGCGTAATGTACAGACAAGGGTATGGTAGGATGTGAGTACAGTGGAGGTAAACCTAGGTATTGAGTGACGATGAGAGAGCTTTTGTCTCTAGAGGCACCAGTTAAGCCAGGTGAGGTCACCGCATGTGTGGGGGGTGGAAAAAAGGGCTATCTAAGGCCTATTGGACAGGGCTAGGGGCTCTACAGTGAAATAAGACAATAATCACTAACCAAAACAGCAATAGATAAGACATATTGACATTAGGGAAAGGCATGTGTAGCCGAGTGATCATGGGGTCCAAAGAGTAGCACTAGATGAGTAAGGGAGACAATTATGTAGTCGCTGCTATGCTAGGCGAGCTGGAGACACGGCGATTCAGACAGCTAGCGGGCCAGGGCTAGCAGATGGGCATCCGGCAACATCGCAACGGAAGAGCCTGTTGAAACCACCTCGGACGGTTACGTTGGCAGACCAGTTGTGAAGGATCGGCAGGGCTCCGTGTTGGCAGTAAAGGGTCCAAGCCAATTGGCAAAAGAGGTATTGTAGCCCAATAATTGGTTGGTGGACCTCTTTGGAGATGGGCCTAGCTCGAGGCTAGCTCCAGACTAACTGGTGCTTGCTTCGGGACAGAGACGTTAGCCAGGAGTAGCCACTCGGATAGCAGCTAGCTAGCTGTGATGATCCAGTGTAAAGTTTCAGAGCTTTTAGTAGGAATCCGGAGATGAGGTAGAGAAAAAGCAGTCTGATTTGCTCTGGGTTGATATCACACTGTGCAGACTGGCAAGAATTGACCGGGTTGAGGCTGGCTGATGTCCGAGTTAACGGTTAAGACCGCTAGCAGTGGCGAACTGACTACTAGCTAGTAGCTAGTTAGCTGGCTAGCTTCTGATGCGGGTTCTGGTTCTAAAGTATAAAAATAGCAGATCCGTACCACATTGGGTGAGGCGGGTTGCAGGAGAGTATATTCAGTCCGTAGATGGAAGGTGAGATTAAAGTATATCCGAAATATATACGAAGAAAACTATATAAACACGGGACAGGACGGGACAAGACAAAAGCACAGGTCCGACTGCTATGCCATCTTGGATCTCTCAATATGTATGTAGCTATACCCAGGGGCGCCATTTAGGTTATTGCATTGGAATTATGTTGAATTGTGCTTATATCACACTATACTACAAAAAACAAAAAACTAAAAATGCTTTTGACAAAGAAGTGACAGGTTGGAGGGAAATCTCTGCTGAGTTCTATCAGCACAATGGACAGCGCCCTACACACTAAAGCAAGATTTTGATAAAAACCAACCAGCTAGATTGTTTCTTACTTTTTCAGAAGAGACACATTTACGAGTCCTTAAAAACAGCCTAGAACTAACTACAAAAACACAATTCCTTGTGTTTCGATCCATAGCATATGCAAAACTTTATAGCCTATTGTTTTATTGGTTTTTACTTTCCAAAAACAAAAATTGTCCACCTCATGGTTCAGCTGTCAGAGATTTGTGCAATACATGCATCAGGGCATTCAATGCATAGGCATATTGGCTTAAATAAATATAAGGAGGGGAAGGCCTAGCCCCAGAGAAAGAGAGATAGAGACATTCATTTCTTTATACTTGTCAGACAGGCCACTGTGTCTGTTATACAGATATAGGTGTACCGAAGGAAGCTAATTCATAAATATTCAGTTAGAATATACAGTACCAGTCAAAAGTTTGGACACACCTACTCATTCAAGGGTTTTTCTTTATTTGTACTATTTTCTACATTGTAGAATAATAGTGAAGACATCAAAATGATGAAACAACACAAATGAAAAAGTGTTAAACAAATCAAAATATATTTAAGATTTAAGATTCTTCAAAGTAGCCACCCTTTGCCTTGATGACAGCTTTGCACACTCTTGGCAGTCTCTCAACCAGCTTCACCTGGAATGCTTTTCCAACAGTCTTGAAGGAGTTCCCACATATGCTGAGCACTTGTTGGCTGCTTTTCCTTCACTCTGCGGTCCAACTCATAACAACCATCTCAATTGGGTTGAGGTCGGGTGACTGTGGAGGCCAGGTCATCTGATGCAGCACTCCATCACGCTCCTTCTTTATCAAATAGCCCTTACATAGCTTGGAGGTGTTTTCGGTTATTGTCCTGTTGAAAAACAGATGATAGTCCCACTAAGGACAAACCAGATGGGATGGCGTATTGCTGCAGAATGCTGTGGTAGCCATGCTTGTTAAGTGTGCCTTGAATTCTAAATAAATGACAGACAGTGTCACCAGCAAAGCACCCCCACACTATCACACCACCTCCTCCATGCTTCACGGTGGGAACCACACATGCGGAGATTATCCGTTCACCTACTCTGCATCTCACAAAGACACTGCGGTTGGAACCAAAATCTCAAATTTGGACTCATCAGACCAAAGGACAGATTTCCACTGGTCTAATGTCCATTGGTTGTGTTTGTTGGCCCAAGCAAGTCTCATTTTCTTATTGGTGTCCTTTAGTGGTAGTTTCTTTGCAGCAATTCGATCATGAAGGCCTGATTCACGCGGTCTCCTCTGAACAGTTGATGTTGAGATGTGTCTGTTACTTGAACTCTGTGAAGCATTTATTTGGGCTGCAATCTGAGGTGCAGTTAACTCTAATGAACGTATCCTCTGCAGCAGAGGTAACTCTGGGTCTTCCATTCCTGTGGCGGTGCTCATGAGAGTCCATTTCATCGTAGCGCTTGATGGTTTTTATGACTGCACTTGAAGAAACTTTAAGTTCTTAAAATGTTCCAGATTGACTGACCTTCATGTCTGAAAGTAATGATGGACTGTCTTTTCTCTTTGCTTATTTGAGCTGTTCTTACCATAATATGGACTTAGTCTTTTACCAAATATGGCTATCTTCTCTATACCACCCTTACCTTGTCACAACATAACTGATTGGCTCAAACACATTAAGAAGGAAAGAAAATCCACAAATTAACTTTTAACAAGGCACACCTTTTAATTTAAATGCATTCCAGGTGACTACCCCATGAAGCTGGTTGAGAGAATGCCAAGATTGTGCAAAGCTGTCAACAATCATGTAGTAACCCCAACAATATTTGTCACATGCGTCAAATACATCAAATTTCATCAGCCACTGATTGTCAAGCAAATAACTGTTGGTCTCACGGCAATTACAGTGCCCTGCAAAAGTATTCATCCCCTTTGGCGTTTTTCCTATTTTGTTGCATTACAACCTGTAATTTAAATTGATTTTAATTTGGATTTCATTTAATGCACATACACAAAATTGTCCAACTTGGTAAAGTGAAATTGAAAAAATAACTTGTTTAAAAAAATTGGACGACAAAAAAAACTAACGGAAAAGCAGTCCGTGCATATTTATTCACCCCCTTTGCTATGAAGCCCCTAAATAAGATCTGGTGCAACCAATTACCTTCAGAAGTCACATAATTAGTTAAATAAAGGCCACCTGTGTTCAATCTAAGTGTCACATGATCTTTCACATGATCTCAGTATATATACACCTGTTCTGAAAGGCCCGAGAGTCTCCAACACAACTAAGCAAGGGGTGTCACCAAGCTAGCGGCCCCATGAAGACCAAGGAGCTCTCCAAACAGGTCAGGGACAAAGTTGTGAAGAAGTACAGATCAGGGTTGGGTTATAAAAAAATATCATTACTTTGAACATCCCACGGAGCACCATTAAATCCATTATTAAAAAATGTAAAGAACATGGCACCACAACAAACCTGCCAAGAGAGGGCCGCCAACCAAAACTCATGGATCAGGCAAGGAGGACATTAATCAGAGGGGCAACAAAGAGACCAAAGATAACCCTGAAGGAGCTGCACATCTCCACAGCGGAGATTTTAGTATCTGTCCATAGGACCACTTTAAGCCGTACACTCCACAGAGCTGGGCTTTATGGAAGAGTGGCCAGATAAAAAGCCATTGCTTAAAAGTTGTTTTTAAAAAAAAATTCTACATTTTATTTCACCTTTATTTAACCAGATAGGCTAGTTGAGAACAAGTTCTCATTTACAATTGCGACCTGGCCAAGATAAAGCAAAGCAGTTTGACACATAGAACAACAGAGTTACACATGGAGTAAAACAAACATACAGTCAATAATACAGTAGAAAAATAAGTCTATATACATTGTGAGCAAATGAGTTGAGATAAGGGAGGTAAAGGCAAAAAAAGGCCATGGTGGCAAAGTAAATACAATATACCAAGTAAAACACTGGAATGGTAGATTTGTAGTGGAAGAAAGTGCAAAGTAGTGTTACGAACCGGCTCAGAGTTCGCAACAAAAGGGAGACAACGTGGAGACAAGGAGTATCAAAATATATATTTATTAAATAAAGTAACTAAGTAATTAACAATGGTGTGTGTAATCAGTAATCAGTAGTGTAAGTGAGTGTTTTGCATACCTGAATGTAATAATGCATTGTGTTGAAAGGTGCCAAAGCAAATAACCAAAAAACCACAAAACTACACAACCAAAATCAACAAAGTGTCTGCGTGGAGAGAGTTATCTTAATGACTGTGGAAGAGGTGTCTTTATCCTGGGACACACCTGAGCCCAGGTGTTTCCCATCTAGCTGACGACCCTTCCAACTCCGCCCACTGGCATCCTAATAAGGAACAAGAGCAAAGAGAGAAAATACAGCAGACAGAGTGGGAGGGTCGTCACACACACCCCCCCCCCCATAAAACCGGGGACCAACAAGGACCCCGGAACAACGTGCCAGCCTCTGCCTCCCAAATTGACAAGGGGTTACGTGTTCACAGTTCCACTTGCCCCAACCAACCTCCTCCCCAGACCTCAGCAACCTTTACACAGGAAGCAACTTTTAAGAGGAAAGAAGAAAACGAGACCAGGAGGGAACAGACAGGAACAACAGAACATGACAACACCAAACAACGGTCAGTCACGTAAATATTCAGGAACAGGGCGCACGAGAGAGCGCATCAGCAATCACGTTATCAGTTCCCCGGATATGCCTCACATCGAGATGGAAGGATTGTAAAAATAAACACCATCTCATTATCCTCTGATTGGGACACATCATGGACCTGAAAAAGGTGAGAGGGTTATGGTCGGTGTAGACCACAATAGGTACTACTCCCGACCCAACATACACTTCAAAGTGTTGTAGCGCCCAAATGAGTGCTAGCGCTTCTTTTTCAATGACCGAGTAGTTCAACTGATAACGGTTAAACTTTTTGGAAAAGAAACTAACAGGCCTCTCAACCCCAGACACATCTGCTTGCAGCAAAACTGCACCTGCCCCCACATGACTAGCATCCACCTGCAAGGTAAATGACAAATCCACACGAGGAGCAGCCAGCACCGGAGTTGAGGTAAGCAACCTCTTTGCATCTTCAAAAGCCTGTTGACAATGAGAAGACCATACGTAAACAGCCTTAGCTTTCAACAATTCTGTCAAGGGAGCGACCACAGTAGAAAAGTTCCTACAAAAGCCACGGTAGTAACCAATCATTCCCAAGAAATGCATAAGTTCCTTTTTTGTAGTTGGTGGTGGAAAAGCATCAATAGCTACCACTTTAGCCCGAACAGGACGCACTTCACCCTGCCCAACCACCTTTCCAAGGTATGTAACAGTTGCCTGAGCAAACTCACATTTAGCCAAATTGATCGTGAGGCGACCTGCAGCCAGACGCTCAAACAAGGCTTGAATACGGGACAGATGTTCCTCCCAGGTATCTGCATATATCACTACATCGTCCAGATAAACAGCGCACCCGGCCAGACCTGCAACAACCCTGTTCATAAGTCGCTGAGAAGTGGCAGGTGCATTACGCAGGCCGAAACTCATAACCGAATACGAGTACAGACCAGAGGGTGTAATAAAGGCAGAGATTTCACGTGCCCTACTCGTTAGGGGCACCTGCCAATAGCCCTTTAACAGGTCAAATTTGCTCACAAACTTAGCTGCTCCGACTTGATCTACGCAGTCCTCCATCCGAGGAAGAGGAAATGAATCTGGCTTAGTGACAGCATTTACCTTACGGTAATCTGTACAAAATCTGTTTGTTCCATCCGGTTTACTGACCAAGATACAGGGAGAAGCCCAACTGGAGAAAGAAGGCTCTGCTATCTTACTCTCCAGCATGTACCTGACCTCAGCATCCAGACAACGCAGTTTCTCTGCAGAAACTCTATAGAATCGCTGACGAATGGGGTCAGCATCTCCAATGTCAATATCATGCTCTATCAAGTTTGTACGTGTTGGTGTATCAGAAAACAACTCTGGAAATTTCCGAATCAGACCAACCATCTCTTTTCGCTCATCAACAGGTAGATAAGTAAGAAGGTCGTCCAAAATATCCAGTGTCTCTGAATTTTTCAATCTACCTTGCAATATGCAATCGTCGGGACCAGGAACATCTTCCTCATCATGCACAGACCTAGCATGAGAAAAACCAAAGGATGTAACGGTATCAACAAAAAGAACAGGTTTACCGTCCTCTGTAGACTCCCACTGTTCAGTCTCCGTTGAACGTGCATAATAGGGTTTTAACAAATTTACATGGCACAGTTGGTGTGCTTTTCTCCGTTCTGGAGTGGCAACTAGATAATTCTGCTCAGTGTACTGGCGCACCACTGTATATGGACCTTGAAACTTGGCTTGAAAAGGAGAACCAATAATTGGCAGCAGAGCAAGAACCTGGTCACCTGGACTAAAGTGACGAGGCTCAGTTCGACGATCAAATATGCCCTTCATCCTTTCCTGTGAAGATGATAGCTTTTCTTTCGCCATTTCACCAGCGGCGTACAAGCGTCGCCGGAAATCACACACATACGATAACAGGGACTGAGGAGGCTCGGGAGACTTCCAATCATCCTGGAGAACAGATAAAAGTCCACGCACCCTATGTCCAAACACAAGGTCATTTGGACTGAAACCTGTGCTCTCCTGTGAAACCTCCCTAGCGGCTAACAATAACCAAGGCAACCCCTCCTCCCAATCCTTATCCATCTCAGTACAATAAGCTCTCAACAAAGACTTAAGTGTTTGATGGAAACGTTCCAGTGCTCCTTGACTTTGCGCATGATAGGCACTAGACAAATTGTGTTTAATATGGAGCTGTTGGAGAACCTGACCAAAGAGATTAGAGGTGAAATTTGATCCTTGATCACTCTGAATGACCTTAGGGATTCCAAACAGTGAGAAAAACTGAGTCAAAGCTTTTAACACAGACTTAGTCGTGATAGACCGGAGAGGATAGGCAGCAGGAAACCTAGTGGTCTGACACATCACAGTCAACAAATAATTACTACCTTTTTTAGAACGAGGCAGAGGACCAACACAATCAATAATCAGGTACTCAAAAGGTTGGCTGAGTACCGGAATAGGAAACAGTGGTACCGGCTTAATAGCTTGATTAGGTTTACCAGTTAATTGACAGGTGTGACAAGTTTTGATAAAATCAGAAACATCTCTCTTCAATCCAGGCCAAAAGAAATGTCTTAATATGCGATTGTAGGTTTTCCTCACACCCATATGTCCAGCAACGTCATTGTGAGAAGTGGTCAAAACCAACTCACGAAGCTTAACTGGTACAACAACCTGACTAATCGCCTCCCCCAGAAAACAACTACCATGAGACATCCACTTTCTCATCAGGACATCCTCTAGGAGAAAATATCCATGTGCGACATCTCCCAACTGTTCCACAGGCACAATTTGGTCACGCAACTTCTCTAATGTGGGGTCAGTCCGTTGCGCATCGATTAGATCGGAGCGGGGTACAGGTAACGGGATAACGGGGAAAACAGTGAGAGACGTCTTTGGGGTATTCTCATTTACCGACGCAGTAACTAGGTCGCCATGGATCATAGAACGCGTCACTGCACACGCAGAGAACACCTCTGGGGAAACTCTGTGCACTCTCATCAGGAATCCCTACAATTGACGGTGTAGTGGAAACCACTAGAGATGGAGACACAACAGGCCACACACGCTCACCAGCCAAGTTATTCCCAAGGATAACGTCAATACCCTCAATAGGCAATGAAGGACGCACCCCCACAACAACCTCACCTTTCACCAGTCCACAATCCAACATTAGTCTATGCAATGGAACTGACAGAGTGTTCAAACCTATTCCCCTAATTAGCACGCTATTCCCTGAATCAGTCTCAGCAGAGAAGGGTAACAGAGATTCCAACACAAATGATTCAGAGGCACCTGTGTCTCTTAGGATCTTCACTGGTACTAGGTTCTTACTTCCTAACAGAGACACAAAACCCTCCGTAATGAAAGGTAAATAGTCTGGATCAATATGGACTTTCACCTGCCCCTGGGCATGAGACAATGTGTCAGGAGTGAACTGATGTGGAACAGGCGCAGCTAACGCCGTAGGCTTAGATTTAACAAAAGTACCTGTACTGAACTTATCCCTAGACCTAAGAACCGGACATTCGTTTTTCCAATGTCCTGAGCCTAGACAGTAGTGACACTCTTGACCAAAGTCAGTTTTACCATGGGAGTCAGGCTCAACCCTAGTTGAATAAAACTCTGCCCGTGAACCAGAGTATCTCGGTGAGCGAGGTCCAAATCTCTCCGAACGTCTCCACTCACTCCGAATACGGGGCTCTACAAAAATAGTTTTGTGAGTCAAAACATATTCGTCTGCCAAAACCGCAGCTTCAGCGACAGTTTTAACTTTCAGTTCGTTAATGTACGTGGCTATACGATCAGGGACTGTGTCCTTAACCTGTCTGGGCTAGGGGGCAGTATTGAGAATTTTGGAAAAAATATGTTCCCATTTTTAACTGCCTCCTACACCAACTCAGAAGCTAGAATATGCATATTATTGTTCAGGTTTGGATAGAAAACACTCTGAATTTTCTAAAACTGTTTGAATGGTGTCTGTGAGTATAACAGAACTCCTATGGCAGGCAAAAACCTGACAAGGTTTCAAGCAGGAAGTACCCTGTCTGACAAGGAGTCGTGCGTCTTGCATCTTTTTATTGAAAAGTAAGGATCTTAGCTGTAACGTGACAATTCCCAGGGCTCCAATAGGCTCTCAGAGCCCGCGAAAAACCTGAAGGTTTACGAGGGAGCCTCAGGCTGAAACACATTATCACCTTTTGTAAGTGGCTGCTCCGAGGACCTTTGAATGATGCGCGTGCATGAGTCGCTTCTGAGGAGAAATTTTATTCGGCTGTTTAGGCTCAATGCATACTCCCGGTCGGAATATTATCACTTCTCTACGACATAAATGGCATAAAAATTGGTTTTAAACAGCGGTTGACATGCTTCGAAGTACGGTAATGGAATATTTAGACATTTTTGACACGCCAATGCGCAATGCGCGGGACCGTGAATAAGCATTCTGATAGTGTCTAGAACTCACGAACAAAACGTCGCTGTTTGGATATAACGATGGATTATTTGGGACCAAACCAACATTTGTTATTGAAGTAGAAGTCCTGGCAGTGTATTCTGATGAAGAACAAGCAAGGTAAGAAAATTTTTCTTATAGGAAATGTGATTTTGATGAAGGCTAATCTTGCCGGGTGTCTAAATAGCTAGCCCTGTAATGCCGGGCTATGTACTTAGATTATTGCAAAATGTGCTTCATCCGAAAAGCTATTTTAAAATCGGACATATCGAGTGCATAGAGGGGTAATGTATCTATAATTCTTAAAATAATTGTTATGCTTTTTGTGAACGTTTATCGTGAGTAATTTAGCAAACTGTTAGTAAATTCCACGGAAGTTTGCGGTGGTTATGCTTTTTCTGAACGTCACATGCTAATGTAAAAAGCTGGTTTTTGATATAAATATGAACTTGATTGAACAGACATGCATGTATTGTATAACACAATGTCCTAGGTGTGTCATCTGATGAAGATCATAAAAGGTTAGTGCTGCATTTAGCTGTGGTTTGGGTTTATGTGACATGATATGCTAGCTTGAAAAATGGGTGTCAGATTTTTTCTGGCTGGGCACTCTGCTGACATAATCTAATGTTTTGCTTTCGTTGTAAAGCCTTTTTGAAATCGGACAGTGGGGTTAGATTAACGAGATTCTTGTCTTTAAATAGCTGTGAAATAGTCATATGTTTGAGAAATTGAAGTTATAGTATTTCTAACGATTCAAAAATCGCGCCACTGGAATTTCAGTAGGTGGGACGAAATCGTCCCACATACCCCAGAGAGGTTAAATTGCTCTAACATAATCAGCTCACACAGCCCTTGGAAAGTCATAACTGCAGAGGCGGAACACCAGCGATTAAACTGTGAAGATAATTGTCACACAAACTCAACATGAGTTTGTTTATCATCCCTTTTTAAAGTTCTAAATCGTTGGCGGTAAGCCTCAGGAACCAATTCGTAAATGTGTAACACCGCCGTTTTAACCTTATCATAACTGACACTGTCGGCTACACTAAGAGCTGAATATGCTTCCTGCGCTTTACCAGTCAGCACACACTGCAACATTAAAGCGCGATCAGAATCAGGCCAACTCCTAGCGTTAGCAACACGCTCAAACAACGAAAAGAATGTCTCAGGGTCCCTTTCATTAAACTGAGGCAACAACCGTAAATTCCCAACAATGTCAAATGTGTCCGGGGCACGACCAAAAGAGGAACGATTCCTAAGTAAATCTGTGTCACCTTCCCAGAGCAAACTCTCTCCTGAGAGCTTTCCTTCCCTAACCAACTCTAGTCGCTCTTGTTGCAGCTTGATTTTAGCACGCTCGATATCCTGTTTAAATTCCAATTCCTTTTCATATTTCAACCGATCAGCACGCTCCATATCCTGTTTAAATTCCAATTCCTTTTCATATTTTAACTGATCAGCAGCCAATTCCTTTTCATATTTCAACCGATCTGCACGCTCCATATCCTGTTTAAATTCCAATTCCTTCTCATATTTTACACGATCGTGCTCTATCTGTAACAGAAGCAGCTCTTTCTGCTGTTCAAAAAGAAGACTACTAGGACTAACCGATGGAGCGGTAATTGTGACATATCGGGGAGACGGCGAGTCCTCAGCAGAGGCTGCCCCAGTGGTAACGTCAAGAATACCACTCTCCATCAGATTGGCCTTCAATATTAACCTAATAGAATTTTTTAGACGTTTATCACTAATTTCAACCTTGTAGTGTTCAGCAACCTTCAACAGCTGTTCTTTAGTACATAAGTCTAACAGTTCCTCTGATGGAAAGCGAATGAACTCGTCTACATTAGACGCCATAGTCAGAGAGAGAGAGAAAAAAAAAAATTCTCACTCAACCCCTCTGAGCACCCCAGACCACAACAAGAGAAATAACAATCACACTGGCACCACAGAAAAGAGATGAGATATGGAGCTTCCCCAAAACCTACAATAACTCAACCCTAGTCTTCATGCAGATTTGCGGTGGGTAATTATGCACTGTAGCCCACTGGCGAGGAAGTAACCCCCCAGCACGCTGGTAGATTCCACCAAGCCACGGATGTGCCCCCGAGACAACTGCTCAGTCCACAGACACCACACAAAAATAACAAACATTAACAATGCCCAACATATTCCAAAAATGAAATACGTCGCTAAGCCTATCAGGGGAAAAAGGCTATAGCTCCTGGTGGTAAGGTTCACTACCCTAACCAAATCTCACACTGAGGTACACAGCTGATTGCACTCACGTCCTCAGACCAATGTCCCAACAGCAAGTAGAACAAGCGTTTCCAGGGTGGGCAGGGCCTGGAAACTAACCAATGTACTCTCTCCAACACAGCACACAAACCAAACAAACAAAAGCAACCAGTACTGAGCACCAAACTCAAACTAACAAAATCTACAAACAAAGTACCTACGGAATTTAACATACCTCCACGTTTTCTCCCAAACACAATCCGTTCAAAATCCCGGAGGAGCCCCCACTTGTTACGAACCGGCTCAGAGTTCGCAACAAAAGGGAGACAACGTGGAGACAAGGAGTATCAAAATATATATTTATTAAATAAAGTAACTAAGTAATTAACAATGGTGTGTGTAATCAGTAATCAGTAGTGTAAGTGAGTGTTTTGCATACCTGAATGTAATAATGCATTGTGTTGAAAGGTGCCAAAGCAAATAACCAAAAAACCACAAAACTACACAACCAAAATCAACAAAGTGTCTGCGTGGAGAGAGTTATCTTAATGACTGTGGAAGAGGTGTCTTTATCCTGGGACACACCCGAGCCCAGGTGTTTCCCATCTAGCTGACGACCCTTCCAACTCCGCCCACTGGTATCCTAATAAGGAACAAGAGCAAAGAGAGAAAATACAGCAGACAGAGTGGGAGGGTCGTCACAGTAGAAATAGAAATAATGGGTTGCAAAGGAGCAAAATAAATAAATAAATACAGTAGGGGAAGTGGTAGTTGTTTAGGCTAAATTATAGATGGGCTATGTACAGGTGCAGTGATCTGTGAGCTGCTCTGACAGCTGGTGCTTAAAGCAAGTGAGGGAGATAAGTGTTTCCAGTTTCAGAGATGTTTGTAGTTCGTTCCAGTCATTGGCAGCAGAGAACTGGAAGGAGAGACGGCCAAAGGAGGAATTGGCTTTGGGGGTGACCAGAGAGATATACCTGCTGGAGCGCGTGCTACAGGTGGGTGCTGCTATGGTGAGCAGTGAGCTGAGATATGGGGGGACTTTACCTAGCAGGGTCTTGTAGATGACCTGGAGCCAGTGAGTTTGGCGACGAGTATGAAGCGAGGGCCAGCCAATGAGAGCGTACAGGTCGCAGTGGTGGGTAGTATATGGGGCTTTGGTGACAAAACAGATGGCACTGTGATAGACTGCATCCAGTTTATTGAGTAGGGTATTGTTGGCTATTTTGTAAATTACATTGCCGAAGTCGAGGATCGGTAGGATGGTCAGTTTTACAAGGGTATGTTTGGCAGCATGAGTGAAGGATGCTTTGTTGCGAAATAGGAAGCCAATTCGAGATTTAACTTTGGATTGAAGATGTTTGATGTGATTCTGGAAGGAGAGTTTACAGTCTAACCAGACACCTAGGTATTTGTAGTTGTCCACATATTCTAAGTCAGAACCGTCCAGAGTAGTGATGCTGGACGGGCGGGCAGGAGCGGGCAGCGATGGGTTGAAGAGCATGCATTTAGTTTTACTTGTATTTAAGAGCAGTTAGAGGCCACGGAAGGAGAGTTGTATGGCATTGAAGCTCGTCTGGAGGGTTGTTAACACAGTGTCCAAAGAAGGGCCAGAAGTATACAGAATGGTATCGTCTGCGTAGAGGTGGATCAGAGACTCACCAGCAGCAAGAGCGACATCATTGATGTATACAGTGAAAAGAGTTGGCCCATGAATTGAAACCTGTGGCACCCCCATAGAGACTGCCAGAGGCCCGGACAACAGGCCATCCAATTTGACACATTGAACTCTATCAGAGAAGTAGTTGGAGAACCAGGCGAGGCAATCATTTGAGAAACCAAGGCTACTGAGTCTGCCGATGAGGATGTGGTGATTGACAGAGTCGAAAGCCTTGGCCAGGTCAATGAATACGGCAGCACAGTATCGATGTTGGTTCCGATATTGTTTAGGACCATGAGCGTGGCTGAGGTGCACCCATGACCAGCTCTGAAACCAGATTGCATAGCGGAGAAGGTGTGGTGGGATTCAAAATGGTCGGTAATCTGTTTGTTGACTTGGCTTTCGAAGACCTTAGAAAGGCAGGGTAGGATAGATATAGGTCTGTAGCAGTTTGGGTCAAGAGTGTGTCCCCCTTTGAAGAGGGGGATGACCGTAGCTGCTTTCCAATCTTTGGGAATCTCAGATGACGCGAAAGAGAGGTTGAACAGGCTAGTAATAGGGGTTGCAACAATTTCGGCAGATAATTTTAGAAAGAAAGGGTCCAGATTGTCTAGCCCGCCTGATTTGTAGGGGCCCAGATTTTGCAGCTCTTTCAGAACATCAGCTGAACATAAATATCCTTCCAGGATACCTGGGCCAGGTCGAATAGAAAGGCTTGCTCGCTGAAGTGTTTCAGGGAGCGTTTGACAGTGATGAGTGGAGGTCGTTTGAACGCTGACCCATTACGGATGCAGGCAATGAGGCAGTGATTGCTGAGATCTTGGTTGAAAACAGCAGAGGGGTATTTAGAGGGCAAGTTGGTTAGGATGATATCTATGAGGGTGCCCGTGTTTACGGCTTTGGGGTGGTACCTGTTCGGTTCATTGATCATTTGTGTGAAATTGAGGGCATCAAGCGTAGATTGTAGGATGGGTGTTAAGCATGTCCCAGTTTAGGTCACCTAGCAGCACGAGCTCTGAAGATAGATGGGGGGCAATCAGTTCACATATGGTGTCCAGAGCACAGCTGGGGGCAGAGGGTGGTCTATAGCAGGCGGCAATGGTGAGAGACTTGTTTTTAGAGAGGTGGATTTTTAAAAGTAGAAGTTCTAATTGTTTGGGTACAGACCTGGGTAGTAGGACAGAACTCTGCAGGCTATCTCTGCAGTAGATTGCAACACCGCCCCCTTTGGCCGTTCTATCTTGTCGGAAAATGTTGTAGTTAGGGATGAAGATTTCAGAGTTTTTGGTGGTCTTCCTATGCCAGGATTCAGACACGGCTAGGACATCCGGGTTGGCAGAGTGTGCTAAAGCAGTGAATAGAACAAACTTAGGGAGGAGGCTTCTAATGCATGCATAAAACCAAGGCTATTACGGTTACAGAAGTCATCAAAAGAGAGCGCCTGGGGAATAGGAGTGGCGCTAGGCACTGCAGGGCCTGGATTCACCTCTACATCACCAGAGGAACAGAGGAGGAGTAGGATAAGTGTACGGCTAAAAGCTATTAGAATTGGTCGTCTATGACGTCCAGAATAGAGAGTGAAAGGAGCAGGTTTCTGGGGTCGATAAAATAGCTTCAGGGTATAATGTACAGACAAAGGTATGGTAGGATGTGAATACAGTGGAGGTAAACCTAGGCAATGAGTGATGATGAGAGAGATTTTGTCTCTGGAAACATCATTGAAACCAGGTGATGTCATAGCATGTGTGGGTGGTGGAATTGAAAGTTTGGATAAGGTATAATGAGCAGGGCTAGAGGCTCTACAGTGAAATAATCCAATAAACACTAACCAGAACAGCAATGGACAAGGCATATTGACATTAAGGAGAGGCATGCTTAGCCGAGTGATCATAAGGGTCCAGTGAGATTCAGACAGCTAGCCGGGCCATAGGCAGCAAGCTGGCAGAAGATGGAGGGAGCTCTGTTTTTAGCCACCTTGTGCGTTTCCGTCTGTAGATTAGTGGGGTTCCGTGTGGTAGAGGGGACCAATCCAATTGGCAAAATAGTTATAGTGGCCCGAAAAAATTGTCCGATAGACCTATTCAGATAGCAGCCGATAAGACAGCTAACGATTAGCGGACCGCAGATGGGTGTTCAGGTTACGTCGCGACGGAGGGGCCAGTTGGATAACTCCCTCGGGCAGATAACGTCGGTCGTCCAGTCGTGAAGGCCCGGTGGGGCTCCGCATCGGCAGTAAAACGGGTCCGGATATGTGATTGTAGCCCAGGAGTGGCTGATGGAACTCTACAGCTGGCTAGCTCCGGAATAATTGATGTTTGCTCTGGGACCGACGTTAGCCAATAGTCACTCGAATAGCAGCTAGCTAGCTGCAAGATCCAGGTTTAAATGTTCAGGGCTTGCGATAGAAATCCGGGGATATGGAGAGAAAAATAGGTTCGGTGTGCTCTGGTCTGGTTCGCGTTGTACAAAACTGCCGATAGCTATTCGAGCTAAGGGATAGCTGATGACCACCAACCGTGGTTAGCTGAATACTAATGCTAGCTTCTGGCTATCTTCTGGCTAGCTTCTGGCTAACTGCTGTTGTGGATTTCAGATTTGAGGTGAATAATACTTTTTTTTAATTGGTGAGTCAAGTTGCAGGAGAGTGCTTTGAAGTTGAACTTTTAGAAAAAAAAATATAAAAAGTTATGCGAAGAAAATAAGTAAATATATATATACATGGGACATGACAAGACGAGGACAAAAGACGTCTGACTGCTATGCCATCTTGGAGATGAGAAGCAAACACGTTTGGTGTTTGCCAAAAGGCATGTGGGAGACCAAACATATGGAAGAAGGTACTCAGGTCAGATGAGACTAAAATTTAGCTATTTGCCATCAAGGAAAATGCTCTGTCTGGCGCAAACCCAACACCTCTCATCACCCTGAGGACACCATCCCCATAGTGAAGCATGGTGATGGCAGCATCATGCTGTGGGGATGTTTTTCATCGGCAGTGACTGGGAAACTGGTCAGAATTGAAGGAATGATGGATGGTGCTAAATACAGGGGAATTCTTGAGGGAAACCTGTTTCAGTCTTTGAGATTTGAGACTGGGATAGAGGTTCACCTTCCCGCAGGACAATGACCCTAAGCATACTGCTAAAGCAACACTCAAGTGGTTTAAGGGGAAACATTTAAATGTCTTGGAATGTCCTAGTCAAAGCCCAGACCTCAATGCAATTGAGAATCTGTGGTATGACTTAAAGATTGCTGTACACCAGCGGAACCCATCCAACTTGAAAGAGCTGGAGCAGTTTTGCCTTGAAGAATGGGTAAAAATCCCAGTGGCTAGATGTGGCTCTACAAAGTATTGACTTTTGGGGGGTGAATAGTTATGCACGCTCAAGTTTTCTTTTTTTTGGTTTTATTTCTTGTTTATTTCACAATAAAACATATTTTGCATCTTCAAAGTGGTAGGCATGTTGTGTAAATCAAATTATACAAACCCCTAAAAAATCTATTTTAATTCCATGTTGTAAGGCAACAAAATAGGAAAAATGCCAAGAGGGGTCAAAACTTTCGCAAGCCACTGTAACCGTTAATTAACATAAACACATTTAGCATCTCCTTGCTTCCACACATGGCTTACAAGCCATTTTTAAAAGTCTAATAAATCTATGTAATATAGCCTACACCTTCAAAATAAATCTATGATTTATTTTAGGTAGGTCTAAAGAAGCATGATACAGTATTAGGAAAATGCAGTCTATTTCAGAAGAAAATAATAGCATACTCTGAGTTGTCCTTATGTTAGGTCCTGATGTGGCTATGCCAAATGGCTGTGGGCTGCATTAGTTCATTTAGCAGACAAGATTTGCTTATAATTCAGTGCCAGTTTTTATATTATAGAATGAATAATACAATTGAACAAAACTTAATAAATTATAACAATCTTCTCCAAACAATTTGAGGGAGTGCGCATATGCGGATATTCTTTGTTGAGCGGTTAACAAAGCAATAGGTACTTCTATATGCTTCATTTTGTCACAACATTCTTCGTCTTCAGAAGAAATAGAAAAGTCCTCGGCAGAAAAAGTAGACCAATACGCAGCGGAGGTCGTGTTCATCTTTGAATTTAATAAATCGCTAACGTGAACACGATACAAAAAACAATAAACAACAATAGTGCAACAGTTTTGCAGGCTATACAAAAAAAACGCAGAGCAAAACAATTCCCCACAAACACACAGACAAACACACCCAACTAATATAGGACTTCCAATCAAAGGCAACACCACACAGCTGCCTTCAATTGGAAGTCCACCCCAATTAACTCTACATAGAAACACCTAACCTAGACAGAACATAGAAAACACAACTTCTTCTGCCACGCCCTGACCAAAACTATACACCTACTCCACCTGCTGGTCAGGACGTGACATTACCCCCCCCCCCCCCCCCCCCCCCACCCCCCCCCCCCCCCCCCCCCCCCTAAAGGTGCAGACCCCGAATGCACCTTCAAAAGAAAAAACACAGAACACCCAAAACAACCCGAAAAAATCCCCCTAACTACAGGGAGGGAAGGGAGGGTGGCTGCCGTCAACGACGGCACTGTGCTACACCCCCCCTCCCCAACCCACCTATATCTGGAGGTGGCTCCGGTTCTGGCAGTTCCGGGCAGACGGGCCACCCCGGCAGCTCCGGGCAGACGGGCCACTCGGACTGGGCCGGAGGACAGTCGGGCCACTCTGGCAGGGCCGGAGGACAGTCGGGCCACTCTGGCAGACCCGGAGGACAGTCGGGCCACTCTGGCAGACCCGGAGGACAGTCGGGCCACTCTGGCAAAACCGGGCAGTCAGGCCACTCTGGCAAAACCGGGCAGTCGGGCCAATCTGGCAGAACCGGGCAGTTGGGCCACTCTGGCAGAACCGGGCAGTCGAGCCACTCTGGCAGAACCGGGCAGTCGGGCCACTCTGGCAGAACCGGGCAGTCGGGCCACTCTGGTAGAACCTGGCCGGCGGGCAGCTCTGGCGACTCATGACTGGCGGGCAGCTCTGGCGACTCATGACTGGCGGGCAGCTCTGGCGACTCATGACTGGCGGGCAGCTCTGGCGACTCATGACTGGCGGGCACCTCTGGCGACTCATGACTGGCGGGCACCTCTGGCGACTCATGACTGGCGGGCAGCTCTGGCGACTCATGACTGGCAGGCAGCTCTGGCGACTCATGACTGGCGAGGCTGGGCTGACGCACTAGACGCCTGATGCGTGGTGCTGGTACTGGATATGTCAGCTTTGAAACACACACCTTATGGCTAGTGCGTGGAGCGGGAACAGGACGTATTGGACTGGGCTGACGCACTATAATCCTGGTGCGTGGTGCTGGTACTGGATATGCCAGCTTGGGAACACGCACCTCTAGGCTAGTGCATGGAACGGGAACAGGATATATAGGACCGTGGAGGCTTACTGGCGGTCTCGAGCTTAAACCTGGCATCGCCCTTTCTGGCTGAATGCCTACTACCCCCTGGTAAATGCGGGGCGCTGGTATAGCGCGTACTGGCCTAAAAACACTTGGCCTCGCCATAACACCCATTACCCCGAAGCATAAGAGCTGTCCATTAACTGGCCTCCGAGAAACAGTCCGGGGATTTGGCCTGGGGCTCCAAACTTGCCCCACCAAACTACCCATATGCCCCCCCCAAAAAAATTCTTGGGGTTGCCTCTCGGGTTTAATCGCCAGTCGTGTTCCTCGGTAGCATTCCCGGTCTTTGCTCCATTTCTTCCATGGGCCCTCTCCGGCCATAACTTGCTCCCTTGTCCATTTCTCCCGTTTATCCAATCCAAATTCCCTCTGCTCCTTCCTCTGCTGCTTGGTCCTTTGGTGGTGGGGAATTCTGTCACAACATTCTTCGTCTTCAGAAGAAATAGAAAAGTCCTCGTCAGAAAAAGTAGACCAATACGCAGCGGAGGTCGTGTTCATCTTTGAATTTAATAAATCGCTAACGTGAACACGATACAAAAAACAATAAACAACAATAATGCAACAGTTTTGCAGGCTATACAAAAAAAATGCAGTGCAAAAACAATTCCCCACAAACACACCCAACTAATATAGGACTTCCAATCAAAGGCAACACCACACAGCTGCCTTCAATTGGAAGTCCACCCCAATTAACTCTACATAGAAACACCCAACCTAGACAGAACATAGAAAACACAACTTCTTCTGCCACGCCCTGACCAAAACTATACACCTACTCCACCTGCTGGTCAGGACGTGACACATTTAGAGTTATTCATTTAACTTTAGTTGTTCTACCAACATTGAGCTATATGTTTTGAATGTTAATACATTGTAAGGCTGCATGATGAGACTGTAATGATGATTTGAAAAAAGTTGCTTGAAATGCATGAGCTCTGCTTTGTTTTTTTTGCGCAGGCTGTACCCACTCCCATAGTACTACATTCATAATTTCACAAGCACTTGATAATGCCTCAAAATTCATGACGGCATCCCTTTTGTGGCTTTAATGAACCCTAAAAAAATCCATGCCTTTTACGGCCTGGAGTGCTGCCTTGCACCCTTCTCCCTGAGCAATCCGAAGCGCCTCTCACTCACATAGCTCTCTGTCAAGTGATTGGGTCATTCTCACAGGCTACAAGTGAAGACAGACACATCGGGGATGCAACTGTGCACGTCCTTATCCAATTCAGAGGTGGATATTAAAGATATTGGAAGAACTGTCCATATTTACTTTTCGTCAGCAAACAAGATGACTAGGCCTAACGAACAGCAAAAGCACTAGCCTATGTCAATCTACTATCCCTCATAGTACAAAAGTTTACCTATTCTATTCTGTGCGAGAAATACATTTTCCAAACATAGTCTGGGACAGTTGTGGGATGCGATAGATCCCAAATGAATACAAACTTTTTTATGCAATGTGGCTAACGCAACGGATCAGAACCTTTAGCTTAAAATGTTGATAAACTATTGGGCAATTTCTTCACATAATAAGCACAGCAATGAGCACATGGTAGTAGGCTATAAGCGCAAATGTTCCATTAGTGGAAAAAACCATTATCAAAAGTGACCACAAATGCAATTATGCATGTAATGCTTTTATTATCAAGGTGCATTTTTCTGTTGAAAATTATCTTCCCCAAACTTGAAACTTATATATATGCTAATTCAGCTCTACTCCCCTTGTGAAGTGGGTTAATGTGCTTAATTTTAAGAAGTAATTTGGCCACTTTAGTTGTGATACAAACCTTATTAAAACACATAGGCCTATGGGCTAGGCTACATGAGGTGTGTGACTATGATTAGAAAAAGATGAAAAATGCTGGTCATCATTCAAGTGATGATATAAAATTCACAATATTGTCACCCATCAAACTATTCTTTATTTAATCTTACCTTTACATATACTAAATAATATACAGTACCAGTCAAAAGTTTGGACATACCTACTCATTCAATGTTTTTTTTTTGTACTATTGTCTACATTGTAGAATAATAGTGAAGACTTCAAAGCTAAGAAATAACACATATGGAATCATGTAGTAACCAAGAAAGTGTTAAACAAATCTAAATATTTGATTCTTCTCTGGTTGATAAAATTCCTCTTTGGCATTCTCTCAACCAGCTTCATGAGGTAGTCACCTGGAATGCATTTCATTTAACAGTGTGCCTTGTTAAAAGTTACTTTATGCAATTTCTTGGTTTGAGACAGGTATTATGGCAAGAACAGCTCAAATAAGCAAAGAGAAATGACTGTCTATCTGAAAAAATGTCAAGAACTTTGAAAGTTTCTTCAAGTGCAGTTGCAAAACCCATCAAGCTCTATGATGAAATTGGCTCTCATGAGTTTACTGCACCTCAGGCTGCAGCCCAAATAAATGCTTCACAGAGTTCAAGTAACAGACACATCACAACATGAACTGTTGAGAGGAGACGGCGTGAATCAAGCGTTCATGGTTGAATTGCTGCAAAGAAACCAAGACTAATGGATTTGGCCAGGGTATTCCGTCATTGTAAATAAACATTTGTTCTTATCTGACTTGCATAGTGAATTAAATAATAATAAGAAGAGACTTGCTTGGGCCAAGAAACACGACCAATGGACGTTAGACCGGTGAAAATCTGTCCTTTGAGATTTTTGTCCAAATTTGAGATTTTTGGTTTCAACTGACGTGTCTTTGTGAGACGTAGAGTAGGTGAACGGGTGAGCTCTTCATGTGTGGTTTCCACCGTGAAGCATGGAGGAGGAGATTTGATGGTGTAGGGGTGCTTTGCTGATGACACTGTTTGTGATTTATTTAGAATTCAAGGCACACTTAACCAGCATGGCTACCATACTGTAGCATTCTACAGCGATACACCATCCCATCTCTTTTGCACTTAGTGGGACTATCATTTGTTTTTCAACAGGACAATGACTGAAAACATACCTCTAGGCTGAGTAAGGGAGATATTCCATATGTGTTATTTCATAGTTTTTCTACAATGTAGAAAATCGTAAAAAATAAAGAAAACCCCTTGAATGAGTAGGTGTGTCCAAACCTTTGACTGGTTACTGTATGTGTGACATTTGTTTTGATTTAGAATGGACCATTATCATGCACCTGTATCAAAACAGGTTCACCTGGAAAAAATGCCACCATGCACTTAAATAGCAAATGGAGGACCCTTTTCTCCGTGGTTTATTTTCATGCCAGCCAGGTAGTCTATACTGCTGTTGTAAATATACAGTGAGGGGAAAAAGTATTTGATCCCCTGCTGATTTTGTACGTTTGCCCACTGACAAAGAAATTATCAGTCTATAATTTTAATGGTAGGTTTATTTGAACAGTGAGAGACAGAATAACAACAAAAAAATCCAGAAAAACGCTGGTGTTTTAATGAGGGAAATAAGTATTTGACCCCTCTGCAAAACATGAATTAATACTTGGTGGCAAAACTCTTGTTGGCAATCACAGAGGTCAGACGTTTCTTGTAGTTGGCCACCAAGTTTGTACACATCTCAGGAGGGATTTTGTCCCACTTTGCAGATCTTCTCCAAGTCATTAAGGTTTCGAGGCTGACGTTTGGCAACTCGAACCTTCAGCTCCCTCCACAGATTTTCTATGGGATTAAGGTCTGGAGACTGGCTAGGCCACTCCAGGACCTTAATGTGCTTCTTCTTGAGCCACTCCTTTGTTGCCTTGGCCGTGTGTTTTGGGTCATTGTCATGCTGGAATACCCATCCACGACCCATTTTCAATGCCCTGGCTGAGGGAAGGAGGTTCTCACCCAAGATTTGACGGTACATGGCCCCGTCCATCGTCGTTCTGTCCCCTTAGCAGAAAAACACCCCCAAAACATAATGTTTCCATAGGCAGCATTCCTCCTCCTCCAAACACGGCGAGTTGAGTTGATGCCAAAGAGCTCCATTTTGGTCTCATCTGACCACAACACTTTCACCCAGTTGTCCTCTGAATCATTCAGATGTTCATTGGCAAACTTCAGACGGGCATGTATATGTGCTTTCTTGAGCAGGGGGACCTTGCGAGCGCTGCAGGATTTCAGTCCTTCACGCCGTAGTGTGTTACCAATTGTTTTCTTGGTGACTATGGTCCCAGCTGCCTTGAAATCATTGACAAGATCCTCCCGTGTAGTTCTGGGCTGATTCCTCACCGTTCTTATGATCATTGCAACTCCACGAGGTGAGATCTTTCATGGAGCCCCAGGCCGAGGGAGATTGACAGTTCTTTTGTGTTTCTTCAGTTTGCGAATAATCGCACCAACTGTTGTCACCTTCTCACCAAGCTGCTTGGCGATGGTCTTGTAGCCCATTCCAGCCTTGTGTAGGTCTACAATCTTGTCCCTGACATCCTTGGAGAGCTCTTAGGTCTTGGCCATGGTGGAGAGTTTGGAATCTGATTGATTGATTGCTTCTGTGGACAGGTGTCTTTTATACAGGTAACAAACATAGATTAGGAGCACTCCCTTTAAGAGTGTACATTTGCATTGATATCAGAGTGATTAGAGGGACAATAGAGTGCTTAGTACCAAGCAGTTAGAAAGTTTAGTAGGCTACTAATGACCAGCAGCAGCATCAGATCTTGGAGAAGCCTAATTACCGTGACTAAACGGTCATGGGGAATTTGACTGCCTTCATGACTAGAGACCGCAGGTGTGGCAGTAATAGGGTCACTGCAACAGCTCTTACCATGAAAAATGCTTACTTACAAGCCCTTAACCAACAATGCAGTTCAAGAAATAGAGTTAAGAAAATATTTACTAAATAAACCAAAGTAAAAAAGGAAATAAAAAGCAGCACAATAAAAGAATAATAACAAGGCTATAAACAGGGGATACAGGTACAGAGTCAATGTGCGGGGGTAAAAGTTAGTCAAAGTAATTTGTATATGTAGGTAGGGGTAAAGTGACTATGCATAGATAATAAACAGTGAGTAGCAGCAGTGGGGGTAAATAGATGTAAAATAGGTGAAACCACTGCTGGATTTGTGCAAAATAGATTTGTTGGAAGCTGAGTTTAGTGTCGCTCACCAGTTTCTGCAGACTGAAATTGCCCACTCTGGCTCCAATGAAGACAAATGGACCCCACTTGATATCCTGTAACGATTCTCTGGGACTCTCTCTGCTATGCCGACTGTGATTACTGCACTGAAATATGGAATGACTTTTGGGGTGTCCACAGCTACAAATGTGTTCAGTCAGCACAGAAGAAGCATGTTACACCCGAGAAAAACTCAAGTAATCCAACTGGCATTTGAGGGGGATCTTACAAGAAGATTTTGGTGAGAATGGAATTATCAATTACTCAGGAAGTTCCCCAGAGCATCAAGGAGGCTGCAACTCTTTCGGAAAAGGAAAAAAAACGGTCTCTAAAATGTTCAGATTTGTTAAATGTTATACAATCAGATTTTTTTTTCCCAGAGCATTTTTTCCTCCTGGAAAGGAAAGAGAGAATGGCTCGCTTGACACAGCAGAAGGCCCCAGTGAAACAGACACAGGGGCAGGCACGCAGACACTTTCATTACATGAATCATGAGGATAATGTACTGTACCTTACTGTCTGACCAAATCATGGTTTTAGCATCCTAAAAATGTTGACATTTTTATTGAGGTAAATGAATGTGCAACTCGCACCGATGCAACCAATGCATTTATTTTACTCCCACAGCTAGTTGTCAAAGGGTCGCAAAATGTGACTAAATGGTCACGGTCTGGAGACCTGCCTTGTAGGATTTTCACTATAGGCATACTCTCTAACTTTTGTTTACCTTCACTGAAAAGGCCTCCATTTTCATAATCAACATTAGCCTAGGCCAAGGCTCCTCTCTCACCTTTTCTCTCTCCTTAGCAGCAGGGCAGCCCTGGACAATTTGGCCCGCTACAATTTTACTTATGGGTTTTCATTTATTTTATTGGCCAAAAGCCAGCAATTATCGGCTAATGGAAACCCTGTGCCCCAGTGGCTTTCAATAGCCCCCGTATACACACCGTGGCATGTTTTGTCCATTGTGCTGACACAGCGCAGCGGAGATACAAATTCATACAAGGCTTATACAAACCTGTGCTGTTGCAAACTAAATGCTAGCTAGAAGCAAGAGAAAATAATATGTTTAATAAAAGCATTCACTCATAGATAAAACAAATGTTATTTATATAACCTTTTGGTTAATTCAAAATCTAACTGCCATTACGATTCAAAAACCAACTGCCAATCCATTCCAGCATGATGACGCAAGAGGAAAGTGGTTTAACCAACTTGCAAGTAGCCTACCAATAAGAACGTTATTTTTCAATCTATTAAGGTAAGCAAAGTTTCTTATTTAATTCAAATATATGAAGCTAAAGTCATATGATAAACTGTAGGCTAGATAAATAAAGTTGAAACTTTATTAGAATTTGGGCATGTTTGTAAGCTAGCTAGCTAAACAGAAGAAGCAAGGCTATGTTAACTCATCACTTTACAAGCTAGCCAGATAATTATTTCAAATAAACTTTTTTTTATTATTATGGTATATACCAAATAGAGCTACGGACCAAGCCTGACATTGGCAATTAGCTAATTGTTATTTTATTTCAGTATTTGTGTGAAGTCAATTGAGGGTACTACCCTATCTTTCATGAAGCCATTAGAATACTTTTGCTGACAGGGATTATTTATAATAAATTATGTATAATAAGTCTGGGTGATTCAATAGCCTAGTTAATCCTTACAGTTGGGAGTTGGAGTCAATATCATCGTAAAATATGTCCATGGTGTTAAATACAGTCTGTGATCAAACTTAAAATGTATAAGTTGATGGTTCGCATTACGGGATGTCAAGGTCATATTTTTCCATATTCTGTTCCAGTTAAAGGGTTATTCAGATTCAATTAGATATGTGGACCATACTTTTTTAATAGCTAGCTCAGAATATGAGCTTTCCAAAAGTTGTTTATATATTATAGAGATCAGTCCTTTTGGGAGCCCAGATAAATCCCATCATTGGATTGTTCGGTAGTTGGGTTTCCCAATTAGTTATAAATATAGACGCAAATATTTTCCTGGTAATGTGTATGTGTCTCAAATCAAATCATGTTTGATTTGAGAAATGCTTACTCACCCGCCCTTAATCAACAATGCAGTTCAGGAAAGAGTTAAGAAAATATTTACTAAATAAACTAAAGTAAAAAATAATAAAAAGTAACACAATAAAATAACAACAACGAGGCTATATACAGGGGGTACTGGTAACGAGTCAATGTACAGGGGTACAGGTAGTCAAGGTAATTTGTACATGTATGTATGGGTAAAGTGATAATGCATAGATAATAGACAGAGCGTAGCAGCAGTGAAAACAAATGGTGGGGGGGGTCAATTTAAATAGTCCAGGTGGTCATTTGATTTACTTGTTCGGTCTTATGGCTTGGGGGTAGATGCTGTTAAGAAGCCTTTTGGTGAAATATAGGTATGGGCATGCCATTTTGATTCCCAGTTACACAGTTGTTCAATTTTGCTCCAAATAGAAATGATGTGAGCAATAATAGGATCAAAGCGTAGTTTACATTGTTTAAGGGATATATCAGTGAAGACCACCTCTACCAGGGCAATAGGAGACACCAGATTTCTCACTATAGTCAGCCAGGTGTCGGAAGAATCATGTCTAAACCAATTTAGGATGGGAAGAAATTAAAGTGCCTGGAAATACAATTTAAAGTTTGGTACAGATAGTCCACCTATGTCTTTCCCTCTTTGCAAGTTTATTAATTTTATCTGGGCTCACTTACCTTGCCACATACATTTTGAAACCACGCTAACCAAATAGCCAGACGAGGGAGACAACGGAAGCATTAAACTACAGAAATTCAGCCATGGCAATATATTCCTTTTGACAAGATATTCTGCCGGTTAATGCACCTGGGGGATTAGTCCATCTACTGAGTTCAAATTGAATTGATTTGAGCATTCTGTTAAAGTTTCTGGCAATGGTTTTATCAAAGGAATGACATATTTCTATTTTCAAATATTTAAAATGGGAAACAATTGGGATTACATAAGTAGAGGGAGTCCTCCATCGGGGTCTCGAGAGGCAGTAGGGCAGATTTGGTTAGATTTATTTTATAACTTGAGATAGACAAATTCAGCTCTATGAACCTCTCTGGGCTAGGTGGGACGTTAGCGTCCCACTCTATTCAACAGCCAGTGGAATCACGTGGCGCGAAATACAAATACCTCAAAAATGCTATAACTTCAATTTCTCAAACATATGACTATTTTACACCATTTGAAAGATAAGACTCTCGTTAATCCAACCACGTGGTCCGATTTCAAAAAGGCTTTACAGCGAAAGCAAAACATTAGATTATGTCAGGAGAGTACCCAGACAAAAATAATCACACAGCCATTTTCAAAGCAAGCATATATGTCACAAAAACCAAAACCACAGCTAAATGCAGCACTAACCTTTGATGATCTTCATCAGATGACACTCCTAGGACATTATGTTATACAATACACGCATGTTTTGTTCAATCAAGTTCATATTTATATCAAAAACCAGCTTTTTACATTAGCATGTGATGTTCAGAACTAGCATACCCACCGAAAACTTCCGGTGAATTTACTAAATTACTCATGATAAACGTTCACAAAATACATAACAATTATTTTAAGAATTATAGATACAGAACTCCTTTATGCAAATGCTGTGTCAGATTTTAAAATAGCTTTTCGGCGAAAGCACATTTTGCAATATTCTGAGTACATAGCTCCGCCATCACGGCTAGCTAATTTGACACCTACCAAGTTTGGGGCAACCTAAACTCAGAATTACTATTAGAAAAATTTGATTACCTTTGATGTTCTTCGTCAGAATGCACTCCCAGGACTTCTACTTCAACAACAAATGTTGTTTTGGTTCCAAATAATCCATAGTTACATCCAAATACCTCCATTTTGTTCATGCGTACAAATCAAATCAAATTTATTTATATTGCCCTTCGTTCATCAGCTGATATCTCAAAGTGCTGTACAGAAACCCAGCCTAAAACCCCAAACAGCAAGCAATGCAGGTGTAGAAGCACGGTGGCTAGGAAAAACTTCAGGTACCTATCCGAAGGGTAACGCGCGAGCGCATTTCGTGACAAAAAAATTCTAAATATTCCTTTATCGTACTTAGAAGCATGTCAAACGCTGTTTAAAATAAAAAAATTCTATTTTTCTTGTAAAATAGCGATAATATTCCAACCGGACAATGTTGTATTCATTCAAAGAGTGAAAGAAAAAAAATTGTGAGGTCTCGTGAACACGCACTGTCCCCAGGCAGTCCACTTACAAACTCTGCTGCTGTACTTTGCCCAGAGACAGGAGACGCGTCATTCCGCTTTCTGAACGCTTTAGAGAGCCAATGGAAGCCTTAGAAAGTGTCACGTAACAGCACAGATGCTGTAATTTCGATAGAGATGCAACAGAAGGACTACAAATTGTCAGACAGGCCACTTCCTGCATGGAATCTTCTCAGGTTTTTGCCTGCCATATAAGTTCTCTTATACTCACAAACACCAGTTTTAAAAACTTTAGAGTGTTTTCTATCCAAATCTACTAATTATATGCATATTCTCGTTTCTGGGCAAGAGTAGTAACCAGTTTAAATCGGGTACGTTTTTTATCCGGCCGTGAAAATACTGCCCCCTAAGAGCTTTTTGGAGGAATTGAGATACATTGTCGAGATAAAGTAAGATGTCGTCGGTGTAATGAGATGACATGATCCGTAGAATTGAGGGATATTGTTGTAATTTCTTTTGATTGTCAAATTGCCCGAGCCATCGGCTTCATAGACAATAAAAATAGCAGAGGTGAGATGGGATCACCCTACCTGCTACTTCTAGTTATTCTGAATGGAACAGAGCAGCTATTGCCTGTTATTACTATGACTGAGGGGTTGGCATATAGTATTTTAATCATATTAATGAAATTGGAGTCCCACATGTTCCAAAACCGACCAAAGATATGACCATTCTAGTCTATCAAAAGCTTTTCCTGTGTCAAGAGATAGAACTTCCCAAAGAGCTTGAGTTTCTGATGAAGCATATAAGATATGTAATAGATGACGGAGGTCATCTGAGGATAATAATGTTTGAACCAACCCGCTTTGGGACAAATGTACCAATTTGGGTAAGTAAGTTTCGAGACAGGATGACAGAATTTGAGTATAGTTTAATATCTGTGTTTGTCAAAGATGATAGGGTGATAGTGAGAGCACTGGGTGGCGTCCTTACCTTTTTTTAAAATAAAAGCAAAATTTGTGCTTTTATTTTAAATAGATCTCAGGAAGAATACTGTCACAACCAGGTGATTTGCCTTTATTCATGTTATCCAATTGTCTTTTGAGTTCACGTAGAGCGATGTGGGCTCCCAGCAAGCCAACTTCCTTAGTGGAGAGAAGATACGTTTTTTTTTAAAACTATACTGCCCGTCCAGCATCACTACTCTGGACAGTTCTGACTTAGAATATGTGGACAATTACAAATACCTAGGTGTCTGGTTAGACTGTAAACTCTCCTTCCAGACTCACATTAAGAATCACCAATCCAAATGTAAATCTAGAATCAGCTTCCTATTTCGCAACAAAGCCTCCTTCACTCATGTTGCCAACTATGCCCTCGTAAAACTGACTATCCTACTGATCCTTGATTTTGGCGATGTCATTTACAAAATAGCCTCCAACACTCTACTCAACAAATTGGATGCAGTCTATCACAGTGGCATCCGTTTTGTCACCAAAGCCCCATATACTACCCACCACTGCGACCTGTATGCTCTCGTTGGCTGGCCCTCACAACATATTCATCGCCAAACCCACTGGCTCCAGGTCATTTATAATGCTTTGCTAGGTAAACCCCCGCCTTATCTCAGCTCACTGGTCACCATAGCAGCATCCACCTGTAGCACGCGCTCCAGCAGATGTATTTCACTGGTCACCTCCAAAGCCAATTCCTCCTTTGGCCGCCTTTCCTTCCAGTTCTCTGCTGCCAATGACTGGAACGAATTGCAAAAAGCACTGAAGCTGGAGACTCATATCTCCCTCACTAAGTTTAAGCATCAGCTGTCAGAGCAGCTCACAGACCATTGCACCTGTACATAGCCCATCTGTAAAAAGCCCATCCAACTACCTGATCCCCATATTGTTATTTTTTTGTTTGTTGCTCCTTTGCACCCAGTATCTCTACTTGCACATTCATCTTCTGCACATCTATCACTCCAGTGTTTAATTGCTAAATTGTAATTACTTCGTCACTACGGCCTATTAATTGCCTTACCTCCCTAATCTTACCTCATTTGCACACACTGTATATATATTTTTTCTATTGTGTTATTGACTGTACGTTTGCTTATTCCATGTGTAACTCTATGTTGTTGTTTGTGTCGCACTGCTTTGCATAATCTTGGCCAGGTTGCAGTTGTAAATGAGAACTTGTTCTCAACTGGCCTACCTGGTTAAATATAGGTGAATTTTGTAATTTTTTTTTAAACGACCAAGTGCTCTAGAGTTCCTCTGTGGAGATGGGAGAACCTTCCAGAAGGACAACCATCTCTGCAGTACTCCATCAATCAGGCCTTTATGGTAGAGTGGCCAGACGGAAGCCACTCCTCAGTAAAAGGCACATGACAACCCGCTTGGAGTTTGCCAAAAGACACCTAAAGACTCTCAGACCATGGGAAATAAGATTCTCTGGTCTGATGAAACCAAGATTGAACTTTTTGGCCTGAATGCAAAGTGTCATGTTTGATGGAAACCTGGCACCATCCCTATGGTGAAGCACGGTGGTGGCAGCATCATGCTGTGTGGATGTTTTTCAGTGGCAGGGACTGGAAGACTAGTCAGGATTGAGGCAAAGATGAACAGAGCAAAGTACAGAGAGATCCTTGATGAAAACCTGCTCCAGAGCACTCATGACCTCAGATTGGAGTGAAGGTTCACCTTCCAACAGGACAACGACCCTAAGCACACAGCCAAGACAAAGCAGGAGTGGCTTCAGGACAAGTCTCTGAATGTCCTTGAGGGCCCAGCCAGAGCCCGGTCTTGAACCTGATCTAATGTCTCTGGAGAGACCTGAAAATAGCTGTGCAGCAATGCTCCTCATCCAATCTGACAGAGCTTGACAGGATCTGCAGAGAGGAACACGATAAACTCCCCAAATACAGGTGTACCAAGCTTGTAGCGTCATACTCAAGAAGGCTTGAGGCTGTAATCGCTGCCAAAGGTGCTTCAACAAAGTACTGAGTAAAGGGTCTGAATACTTAATGTAAATGTGATATTTTTTTTATTTTTTAATTTTGTATACATTTGCAAACATTTCTAAATACCTGTTTTTGCTTTGTCATTATGGGGTATTGTGTTTAGATTGATTAGGAATATAAACTATTTAATCATTTTTAGAATAAGGCTGTAGCGTAACAAAATGTGGACAAAATCAAGGGGTCTGAATACTTTCCGAATGCGCTGTATGTAACAGACATACTGGCCATTGCTGGTACATGATCTGTTTGTTGACAGTGTATGTGTGTGTGTTCTCTCATAGACAGAGTGTTTGGAAGGTGTCTGGAGTTACCCAGTGCAGACCTATACACCTATGATGAGTCAGCCTCTGCTCTACAGCGCCTCAGGACTCTCCTCCAGAAACTGTCCCACAGAGGTACTTACTGTCTGTCTCTCTGCTTGCCTGCTTGTCTTTCTGTCTGGCTCTCTGTCCCTGTACAGATGTGTGTGTATGTCTGATTGGTCAGTCTGTCCTGTCGTTATTATAAAACAGATTCAGCTCTTATGTGAAAGCAAGCCAAACGGTCGGATTACACATTTGGCCCAGAGGTAAAGGACAGGTAATTTGCCTCATACAGGCCATTGTGCCCTGATCATATAACGGCAATAGGAATCTAATTGACTCGGACGATTGCAGGACATTTAGTGCTTATTTTGTGGATGAGTGACTGTGCTGCATGCGGCGTAATTGCGTTAGATTGCCTCTCCTGCTCAATGAATGAGAGCACAGCAACTAATGTGCTTGTTAAACAGGGTAGCTACAGGAGAACAGGACACAAAACAGGCCCAAAGATGTCCTCAAACAACAGGAGAGAGAACACAGTTGGAAAATATTGTTTGTGCAGGGACGCCATTTTTATTCTCCTGTATTTACCCCCCAAAAATGAAACGTTAATTAGCTGCTAATGTGGCTATCATAAAGATCTACAAATGCCATGATGATCTGGACGAGACTGACGAATCGAGGCAAAGGTAAGAATCTCTGGATTAACCATCTAATGTCAGCTAAATGTAGTAATGAATAAATTGGCCAAATGTCTTTAAATGGACAATTCTGTGAACTGCTTTGTGCAAGTTTTAAATTGACACAATACCTGTTAGCAAAGGTGTCAGCTAGAGATGACGTGCAGGAGCTTGCAGGGATTTGTAGTTTTGCATGATGTCTACTTTGACGCTAATTAGCATTTTCAAATCTGAGAGTAAATAGAGCCAAATATATTATATTGATTAAAGATTTACATGGTTATCAAAACGTCTCTCCAGGGTTTCCAAAATCCCCTATGGGACAAATGAATGGTGGAAAAACAATTGGAACCATTTCCCTGTTTGACCATTACCCTGTTTTATGGGCTTTATAACACCTCCACTGTGGGGCTCTATATTAGAGATCTGCACACGAACCCGCAGCTTTTCATGCCGCACCCATTCGCTTTCTGTCCGATTCCCACCCGCTACCACAACAACTGGTTGCCAGACTCCCACCCTCTACCACAACAACTGGTTGCCAGACTCCCACCCGCTACCACAACAACTGGTTGCCAGACTCCCACCCGCTACCACAACAACTGGTTGCCAGACTCCCACCCTCTACCACAACAACTGGTTGCCAGACTCCCACCCGCTACCACAACAACTGGTTGCCAGACTCCCACCCGCTACCACAACAACTGGTTGCCAGACTCCCACCCGCTACCACAACAACTGGTTGCCAGACTCCCACCCGCTACCACAACAACTGGTTGCCAGACTCCCACCCGCTACCACAACAACTGGTTGCCAGACTCCCACCCGCTACCACAACAACTGGTTGCCAGACTCCCACCCGCTACCACAACAACTGGTTGCCAGACTCCCACCCGCTACCACAACAACTGGTTGCCAGACTCCCACCCTCTACCACAACAACTGGTTGCCAGACTCCCACCCGCTACCACAATAACTGGTTGCCAGACTCCCACCCGCTACCACAACAACTGGTCCCAAACCAAATGTTATTTTAGGCAGTTCACTTGCCAGCCATGGTCACAGCAATTTTGAGCCCTGTATGCAATTTCAAATGTGCAAAAATGACTTAAGAAATAGGTTAAATTACAAGAGATTCTCATATAGCTCATTATATTAGCATATCTGTATTACTGGGCTATATCAGCCAATATGCTAGATGTAGTTTGAAGAGAGCAGAGTTGGAGAGACTTGCACTTTCTCTTGAGTTATTTTTATAGCCTACCTTTTAGAAGTGGGAAGATTTTCAGACAGAGAAATATGTGGGCGATCAATATTTATTTCTAGGCAATGAAGTAAACTATAGCCTAATCATAGGAAATACATTTCCTTGGAAAGAGAACTGCCCCGTGCTTCTCCGCCAATGCATAGGCTATAGCCTACTCTATTTCATTGAGACCACACGCACACCTGATCTCGCAGGAATGGCTACTGAATTGAAGCAGGAAGAATGATGACAGCGGCACTTGCTACGTTTTGCATATATGATATAGCCTGTGTTTTAGGAGGACGATTTGCAGGCAGAGACAAATAAATGGGTAATCAATACTTATTGAAAATGAAAAGGTGCAATGCTCACTCACCATAGTAGCCTAGTATGCTGACTAGCCCGGGCACGTGCTCGATCAGGACATGCAGGTTGAAATATCAAAACGAACTCTGAATCAACTATACTGCTCAAAAAAATAAAGGGAACACTTAAACAACACATCCTAGATCTGAATGAAAGAAATAATCTTATTAAATACTTTTTTCTTTACATAGTTGAATGTGCTGACAACAAAATCACACAAAAATAATAAATGGAAATCCAATTTATCAACCCATGGAGGTCTGGATTTGGAGTCACACTCAAAATTAAAGTGGGGAACGGGCGGGACAGTCCATAGCATCAATGCCTTCCTCTTGCAGGAACTGCTGACACACTCCAGCCACATGAGGTCTAGCATTGTCTTGCATTAGGAGGAACCCAGGGCCAACCGCACCAGCATATGGTCTCACAAGGGGTCTGAGGATCTCATCTCGGTACCTAATAGCAGTCAGGCTACCTCTGGCGAGCACATGGAGGGCTGTGCGGCCCCCCAAAGAAATGCCACCCCACACCATGACTGACCCACCGCCAAACCGGTCATCCTGGAGGATGTTGCAGGCAGCAGAATGTTCTCCACAGCGTCTCCAGTCTCTGTCACGTCTGTCACATGCTCAGTGTGAACCTGCTTTCATCTGTGAAGAGCACAGGGCGCCAGTGGCGAATTTGCCAATCTTGGTGTTCTCTGGCAAATGCCAAACGTCCTGCACGGTGTTGGGCTGTAAGCACAACCCCCACCTGTGGACGTCGGGCCCTCATACCACCCTCATGGAGTTTGTTTCTGACCGTTTGAGCAGACACATGCACATTTGTGGCCTGCTGGAGGTTATTTTGCAGGGCTCTGGCAGTGCTTCTCCTGCTCCTCCTTGCACAAAGGCGGAGGTAGCGGTCCTGCTGCTGGGTTGTTGCCCTCCTACGGCCTCCTCCACGTCTCCTGATGTACTGGCCTGTCTCCTGGTAGCGCCTCCATGCTCTGGACACTACGCTGACAGACACAGCAAACCTTCTTGCCACAGCTCGCATTGATGTGCCATCCTGGATGAGCTGCGCTACCTGAGCCACTTGTGTGCGTTGTAGACTCCGTCTCATGCTACCACTAGAGTGAAAGCACCGCCAGCATTCAAAAGTGACCAAAACATCAGCCAGGAAGCATAGGAACTGAGAAGTGGTCTGTGGTCCCCACCTGCAGAATTGCTCCTTTATTGGGGGTGTCTTGCTAATTGCCTATAATTTCCACCTGTTGTCTATTCCATTTGCACAACAGCATGTGAAATTTATTGTCAATCAGTGTTGCTTCCTAAGTGGACAGTTTGATTTCACAGAAGTGTGATTGACTTGGAGTTACATTGTGTTGTTTAAGTGTTCCCTTTATTTTTTTGAGCAGTGTATATTAATTTTTCGACAGGTTGAAACACATGAAACATTCATGGACATTTAGCTAGCTAGCTTGCTGTTGGTAGCTAATTTGTCCTGGGATATAAATATTGGGTTGTTTTTTTCTGGATCTTTGTAGATTTATGATCCATTTTGAGTTACACAAAATCGTGTGTTCTCTACTCAAACAATTACAGTTTTTGACAATTGCTTACACATGATTTCTGAAACTATGGCTAATTATCTCTAAACTCTACACAAAAAAACCCAAAACATACACACAACATGCAAAACGTCACACATCTCTTGCAAAACCAAACACTTCATTCAAATCTATTTTAACTCCTCAAAATAGTTTTTGCATCAAAACTACACACAAACCATCAAATGATTAGCTCTTATACACGGATGTGACAAATGTAAAACTATCTTGTGTCTTTTGCATTTTCAGTGTGCAGTGGAGTCCATGGCAGTTTGTCGTAGCACTCACACGTGCATGTATGTGCACAAACATATACAGTATGTATGCATATAAGTATATATTTACACTAAAAACAGAAATGCAAGGGGGGGATAAAATGTATTTGTTTCTCAAAACATTGTATTTTCATCCAGATTTCGGGATGAACAATAACAGAGAAAACAAATACAGTAGAAGATAAACAAATATGCTCGTTACTATTAAAGAAAAAAACAATTAGGGTGCATCCTGTCTCCTATTTGGGTCTGGCCACAGCACCTCATCAACATCACAAGCGATGTTCTCTCTGGCTAAACAGCGGGGGAAGTAGCATCTGGAGTGGCATATCCAGCCCTGGCATGCCCCCTCGTCTATGTCACCACAGGCCTCCTCCATCGCCTGGAGAAGGGGTATATGTTGGTGGGGTTGGCAATCATATACCTTCTAACGCCACGCTGAAAATAACTCTTCTATTGGGTTTAGAAATGGAGAGTATGGTGACAGGTTGAGCATCAAAACTTGCGGATGGTCAAAACCATCCGCAATTGCGGAGCAGCCCGGTGTAAATTTACGTTGTCCCAGATGACAACAAACCTGGACTGCTCTGGTCCATTCCTCTGGTCATTGGGAATGAGGATATTATGCATAGTGTCAAGGACGGCAATAATGTGGGCAGTATTGTTAGGACTAAGAATGGTAGGATGATGAAGGACACCATTCTGACTAATGGCTGCACACATTGTGATGTTGCCACCACGCTGTCCAGGGACATTGACGATGGCACAGTGTCCTATGAGGTTTCTTCCCCTGCGTCTTGTTTTGGCTAGGTTAAAGCCGACCTCATCAAGTAGACAAAATCATGATGCTCTGTAGCAACATCTAGTTCCATAATTCTCTGAAACAGACAAGACAAAACATTATTGTATGACAATATGAATAGACATAGAGCAGTCAATATGTAGCACAATGCACTGGAATACAGTAACAATGACAAGATAGTATAGCTTACTTGTATGTATTCATAGAACAGTTGTTTCACTCTGTCAGAATTTCGCTCAAATGGTACTCTGTACTCTGTAGAGCTGCTTCATACGAATCTGATGGCATTTCAGGAGATGGCCAAGTGCAGATAAACTCACCTTATTTACTGAATGTTGTGTTGTCAGTGATGCTGTGGTGATGCAGTTGTCGTAAACGTATGCTGTTGTTTGAAATTACCATATTCACTATGTGTTGTTCCTGCTCTGCTGTGGACAGCCGGTTTCTTCCTCTACTGAAGGTTTTTGCAACTGCACTTGAAGAAACTTTCAAAGTTCTTGAAATGTTCTGTGTTGACTGACCTTCATGTCTTGAAGTAATGATGGACTGTCGTTTCTTTTTGCTTATTTGAGCTGTTCTTGCCATAATATGGACTTGGACTTTTACCAAAATAGGGCTATCTTCTGTATACCGTCACAACACAACTGACTGGCTCAAACACATTAAGAAGGAAAGAAATTCCTTAAATTAACTTTTAACAAGGTACACCTGTTAATTGAAATGCATTCCAGGTGACTACCTCATGAAGCTGGTCGAGACAATGCCAAGCGAGTGCAAAGCTGTCATCAAGGCAAAGGGTGTCTACTCTGAAGATTCTCAACTATGAAATAAATGTTGATTTAACCATTTTTTAGTTACTACATGATTCCTTGTGTTTTTTCAAAGATATGATGTCTTCACTATTATTCTAGAATGTAAATAAAAACCCTGGAATGGGTAGGTGTGTACAAACTTTTAAATGGTAGTATATATATATGCAGTTGAAGTCGGAAGTTTACATACACTTAGGTTTGAGTCATTAAAACTCATTTTTCAACCACTCCACAAATTCCTTGTTAACAAACTATAGTTTTGGCAAGTCGGTTAGTACATCTACTTTGTGCATGACACAAGTAATTTTTCCAACAATTGTTTTACAGACAGATTATTTCACTTATAATTCACTGTATCACAATTCCAGTGGGTCAGAAGTTTACATACACTAAGTTAACTGTGCCTTCCAACAGCTTGGAAAATTCGAGAAAATGATGTCATGGATTTAGAAGATTCTAATAGGCTAATTGACATAATTTGAGTCAATTGGAGGTGTACCTGTGGATGTATTTCAAGGCCTACCTTCAAACTCAGTGCCTCTTTGCTTGACATCATGGGAAAATCAAAAGAAATCAGCCAAGACCTCAGAAAAACAATTGTAGACCTCCACAAGTCTGGTTCATCCTTGGGAGCAATTTCGAAATGCATGAAGGTACCACGTTCATCTGTATAAACAATAGTATGTAAGTATAAACACTATGGGACCACGCAGCCATCATACCGCTCAGGAAGGAGACACGTTCTGTCTTCTATAGATGAATGTACTTTGGTGCAAAAACTGCAAATCAAACCCAGAACAACAGCAAAGGACTTTGTGAAGATGCTGGAGGAAACAGGTACAAAAGTATCTATAGCCACAGTAAAACAAGTGCTATATCGACATAACCTGAAAGGCCGCTCAGCAAGGAAGAAGCCACTGATCCAAAACCGCCATAAAAAAGCCAGACTACGGTTTGCAACTGCACATGGGGACAAAGATCGTACTTTTTGGAGAAATGTCCTCTGGTCTGATGAAACAAAAATAGAACTGTTTGGCCATAATGACCATCATTATGTTTGGAGGAAAAAGGGGGATGCTTGCAAGCCAAAGAACACCATCCCAACCGTGAATCGCGGGGGTGGCAGCATCATGTTGTGGGGGTGCTTTGCTGCAAATGGGGCTGGTGCACTTCACAAAATAGATGGCATCATGAGGCAGGAAAATTATGTGGATATATTGAAGCAACATCTCAAGACACCAGTCAGGAAGTTAAAGCTTGGTCGCAAATGAGTCTTCCAAATGGACAATGACCCCAAGCATACTTCCAAAGTTGTGGCAAAATGGCTTAAGGGCAACAAAATCAAGGTATTGGACCATCACAAAGCCCTGACCTCAATCCTATGGAAATTTGTGGGCAGAACTGAAAAAGCATGTGCGAGCAAGGAGGCCTACAAACCTGAGTCAGTTACACACGCTCTGTCAGGAGGAATGGGCCAAAATTCACCTAACTTATTGTGGGAAGCTTGTGGAAGGCTACCCGAAACGTTTGACCCAAGTTAAACAATTTAAAGGCAATGCTACCAAATACTAATTGAGGGTATGTAAACTTCTGACCCACTGGGAATGTGATGAAAGAAATAAAATTTGAAATAAATCATTGTCTCTACTATTATTCTGACATTTCACATTCTTAAAATAAAGTGGTGATCCTAACTGACCTAAATCAGGCAATTTGTACTAGGATTAGATGTCAGCAATTGTGAAAAACTGAGTTTAAATGTATTTGGCTAAGGTGTAAACTTCCGACTTCAACTATATATATATATATATATATATATATATATATATATATATATATATATATATATATTATAGTTCCTCGGCGTCCACATCACCAACAAACTAACATGGTCCACGGCAAAACCTATTCCCCCTCAGGAGACTTAAAAGATTTGGCATGGGTCCTCAGATCCTCAAAAGGTTCCACAGCTGCACTATCGAGAGCATCCTGACGGGTTGGATCACTGCCTGGTATGGCAACTGCTTGGCCTCCAACCGCAAGGCACTACAGAGGGTAATGCGTTCGGCCCTGTACATCACTGGGGCCAAGCTTCCTTCCATACAGGACCTCTATACAAGGCGGTGTCAAAGGAAGGCCCTAATAATTGTCAAAAACTCCAGCCACCCTTGTCATTGACTGTTTTCTCTGCTACCGCACGGCAAGCGGTACCGGAACGCCAAATCTAGGTCCAAGAGGCTTTTAAACAGCTTCTACCCCCAAGCCATAAGACTCCTGAACATCTAATCAAATGGCTACCCAAACTATTTGCACTGCCCCATCCTTTACGCTGCTGCTGCTCTCTGTTGTTCTCTTAAATTTAACTAGGCAAGTCAGTTAAGAACATATTCTTACTTACAATGACAGCCTACCAGGGAAAGTGGGTTAACTGCCTTGTTCAGGGGAAGAACGACTGATTTTTACCTTGTCAGCTCAGGGATTCAATCCAGCAAACTTTCAGTTACAGCCCTAACGCTCTAACCACTAGGCTACCTGCCGCCCCAAAATTATCTATGCATAGTGACTTTAATAACTCTACCTACATGTACAGATTACCTCAATTACCTCGACTAAACGGTGCCCCTGCACATTGACTCTGTACCAGTACCCCTTGTATACAGCCTCGCTATTGTTATTTTACTTCTGCTCTTTAATTATTTGTTACTTGTATTTATTTATTTCTTTGCTATTTTTCTTTAAACTGTATTGTTGATTAAGGGCTTGTAAGTAAGCATTTCACTGTGAGGTCTACAACTGTTGTATTCGGCGCATGTGACAAATAAAATTTGATTTGATATATATATATATATATATATATTTAAATTGTAAGAATTATTTTATGCCAAAAATATATAAACTTTGTTAAGAGTTTGTGTATTTTCCAGTAGGTGACTGGGAAGTTCTTGTTTAATTTTCAAGAACTTGCTTTAAATAGTTATTTTTAATTGTGAATTAAAGAATTGTGAAATTCACAGTAACTTGTGACTGATTTCTGTCATGTTCACTGACCTGATAGTGTGGAAGGAAGGTCAGTTTGCTGCTGACCTCAAGGATGAGGCCAGGTGAGGGGAAAACCTAGTCAGTTGTACAACTGAATGTATTCAACTGAAATGTGTTTTCTGCATTTAACCCAACCCCTCCTTATCAGAGAGGTGTGGGGGCTGCCATAATCGACAACCACGTTTTCGGCAACCGGCAGACAGTGGGTTAACTGCCTTGCTCAGGGGCAGAATGACAGATTTTTTACCTTGTCAGCTCAGGGATTCGATCCAACAACCTTTCAGTTACTGACCCAACCCTCTAACCACTAGGCTATCTGCTGGGTGTGAGGCTGGGTCCCAAGTGTGCTCACCACAAAGAATACCTAATTGTTGTCACTTAATGTTATATGCTTTCTTGTAATCAGAAAAGTTCATTGAAGGTACAATGAGCTACTGGCAGCTAGTTGCAAGTATGTTGCTGTGCTTTCAAAGATAACTTACTGAGTTAAGTTGCCAGTTAAGCTGCCAGTATGTTACTGGTAGTTATTTGCTTGTGACTCTGACGCTCGTCGGATGTGGCAGGGCTTGCAAACTATCACAGATTACAAAGGGAAACCAAGCCGCGAGCTGCCCAGTGACACGAGCCTACCAGACGAGCAAAATTCCTTCTATGCTCGCTTCGAGGCAAGCAACACTGAACCATGTATGAGAGCACCAGGTGTTCCTGATGACCGTGTGATCACGCTCTCCATTGTCCGATGTGGGTATGACTTTTAAACAGCTTAACAGATGGATTACCCAGACGTGTACTCAGAGCATGCGCTGACCAGCTGGCAAATGTCTTTACTGACATTTTCAACCTCTCCCTGATAGGGCTGCTATGGTGACCATATTACTGCCACATCGGCGGTCATATCTGCAGTCAAAATCCATGTGACCGTTTAGTAACGGTAACTAGGCTTCTCCAAGCTCTGATGCTGCTGATTAGCATTAGTAGTCTACCGAACTTGCTAACTGCCTGGTATTCAGCACTCTTTTGTCCCTCTCATCACTCTGACATTGATGCAAATGTTTTCGATAATCAAATCAAACCCTTCATAAGAGCCCATGAGCTCGTGTTGCGCAACATTTCTATAGGCTATGCTGGTGAGAAAACAGAGTTTTGATGGCCTCTATTAAAAAGAGGAGGGTGCCATCAGCTTTCTATAGGCTAGGCCTACTATATTTATGTATCAACTTTCCTAGAATTAAGCACATTGCTTTGCTTTACAACAGGAGTATAGCCTACCTGGCTGGCATGAAAATGAACCATGGGAAATTTTAACCAAACAGTTTGGCTATTATGAGATCTATACAACCATCACAGCTGTAAAGAACCCTTCCTGATATGCAAAAAAAAATACAGTTAGAAAAAATAAAGTTACAGTTAGATTTCTAGAATTGTTTGCTTGAATATCTACGTTTTTGCATGTACCAATGCTACACAAAGATAAACAACTTGTTATTATTATTATTTTTGTATTTTTTTTTTACTAATACAATCTGTTAGTTGGACTTATTGCACCTGATTCTGAACTGGTTGTTCCAGTTTAGATGCTTTAGGTAGTCTAATTTATACATTTTTCTATGGTCACCAGTGTCCAGCATACGCTGGTGACCATTGTCCAAAACACAACGAGGACTGGTGACCAACGAAAACACAATGTAGGCTGGTGACTAACAAAAACACAATGAAGGCTGGTCTCCAACAAAAACACAATGAAGGCTGGTCTATGCTGTTTTTTCAGCGGGGTATCTCTGTCTCTGTCTCTCTCTCTATTTAATGTTGTTCTGCTGTCTGTCACGGTGGCAGACGAAATCGACCAATCGTTTGGTGCCTCCAGCCAAGACCAGACATCTGAAGCTTTTTAATTGACACAGTGTAATAGCACAAATGGATTCACTAGGCTAATTAGTTCATGCGCTCTAGCGGAAGTGTATCCAATGGAACTAAAAAAAGAAAAGTGTTAGACAGTTGATTGTATGGCTCAGTTTAGTTTTAACATTAGGTTTTTGACCAGTGCATTACCAAAGTAAGTATATGCTTTAATTCATGACTTTTAAAAAAAATCATCAAATCAGATTATATATGTAATTCCAGATCTCATTCATATTTATGCAGTATATATAACATCCAAAATCATTATCCTCAGTTGTATTCTGGCTACAAGACTATCCGAAACATCTGCAACTACAGGCTGTCTCAGCCAGAGGGCAGCAGATACCTTCAGCACAAACCGTGACCACAAAGCACAAACCTCTCCCAGGTAATTGGCTTTACAGGCCACTTTAAGCTTAATCTTTTATAACAGACGTAAACGAGTGTTGAAAACCATAAAAAAATAAGCGGGCGTCCATAGGAAATTATAAACGGAGAAATGAATACTGGGCACAGCGTGAGACCACAGCATTTAATCAAATTACCTCTCTGAAATAAATGGATGAGACTGAGGAGGATGAGAGTAGGTGCGTCAGTTTGTTCCAGCTCTATTTCCAGGTGTTAATATCTCTGAAATGTTGTCCTCCCTCCATCACACACTTTTGCGGGCACTGCTCAGTCTTGAGCTCCGGTTAAACCCGGCACAGTTTTGCTTGTGTCTCCTAGAACCATATCTGAAGACTGTGGTCTTATCTTTAAAAAAAATCACTACACTGTCTATGCTTCAATGTGTTTTATATCTTATCAGCTTTATCCCTATTGAAGTGTCTGTCATCGTTGAGACGTTCCCCTGTTGAAGAGCAGACAGGGTGATTGAGACTATTGCACTGTAACCTAAATGGAGGAGAAGAAAAGAGGAACATCAATTGCATCGATTTGCAATTCTCTTTATCTTGCATCTGAGTTGCTGTAGAAGAAATCATACAATATGGGCTCTGCGCACAACATCCAATGTCATTAGATCAATAGAAATTGACCCGACACAAAAAGGGTTTCTCTTGTTTTTCGTGTCCCTTGCTTTGTTTGGCCGTATCCCTACTGGGATGGAGCATTATCGGCTATTACATTTTCCACACGCCGCCTCCGAGTGCAAGAGACTGTCATCCACTGCAAATGACTTTAAATGAGCCTGTACCGATGGGGCTATGTGCGAAGGCGACTTTGGGATTCATAGCGTGCAAACACAGTGTGTCCACACATCATATAGCGAAGCTTTCAAGGCTTCTGTCTTATTTGTTTTAGCATCAGGCTTTTGATAGCATTGTATAACATTGCGCACATGCGTGTGTGTGTGTGACATGCAAATTATCTCTTGATAATTTGGTATTTCATTGGATTATGCCACATTTCGTGCAAGGGAACCTATACCAGATGCGAATGCATTTCTTCACCTGATTTCAAGAGTGTTTTCTTATTTCAATATCTATCTCTGTCTCGACGCCCTCACCTTTTCCCCTCACTTTATTTAGACAGTTGTAAAACAATAAGGGGGGACTGGCAGATGGAAGAAAAGACACAGACATTGAAGCCTGGTCTTCAGTGGGGAGAAGCATATATTAGGTAAGAACCATGGAGCTTTACCGCTACACCACGGGTTCTGCTCTCTCTGTCTACCTAGGCTATCTGTAATAAGGACCAGGCTCCCTGCTCTACAGTAGGTTGACCCTTTGGCATCACCCTTGATCCATGTGCAAAGCAGAGGGAATCCTCATTCCTCACTCCCTCTCAAGACAAGTGAAGTAAGATAATTCATTGTGACATTTGCATCCGTGCTATCGCTATGATCAACTAGCCAGTCAGGCAGGTGCAATGACCACAAACAGACATTGGGTCATTTCAGCACTACTGATCTTCCTCTACACAGGTTCTATATGTGCTCATCGGTGGCTGTGTGTCTTTGCGTTGAGGTGTATCTTCCAGAACAACAAAATATACAATCAGACCTGGTTTTAAAATACTATTTTAACTCTTTCAAATTCTGTTATAATTTGCTTTAGCCTGCCTGTAGTTCCAGATGGGTGGGTTTCACCGTTTTGTGATTATACTATTGATTCCATTGCGCCAGGCAAGCTCAATTAAACCCAACGAAATTGTTTGAAATGACTTCAAATAGAATTTGAACACAGGTCTGCATACAATATGTAATTTCTCACCCACACTCTGTTATAATTACATTATATACGGTTTGCTGTCTTAGATGTGCATAGTGCATGCTTATTCACACAGACTCACAAATGTAAGCTGTTATGTAAGCTATTTTGAAGAGCTTTCTATAGCTAAGCTAATGATTCCAGCTGTATTTGGTGTTGAAGATCTCAGATCTAGTACTACTTTTGGAACATGTAGGCGTATTTACTTCCTCTATGCCACATTATGTGAAAATGGAACTCTTAGGTAAAAAATGTGAGTATTATTGTTGAACAACTTGTGAGTCATGTGTGGGTTGAACATTTCTTAGTCCACAGTTGATTTGAGCCAACGCATAGGTTTCTGTAAATGGGAATGTCAACTGCTGAGACAGTGTTCTGACGAGTGGAATATTTCCCCAGAATGTTTGACTTATAAATTGTATTTCTTTGTATCTGCACAGTTGTTCTGAATTTCTCAACATACTGCTTAGTGTAAAACCTTATGTAAATATTTCCCAGAGTGCCCGAGTGAATTGTAGAGTTACCATCCATAACTGTATTTGTTAGTGACAGACAACTGGTTGTTGCATTCATGCAACAAGAGCAACAGATGACATGGCTGCTGTTTTATGGTCTCATAGTGAATGTGGTATTTGAGTAACTTATTTGGTACATAATATTTCTGCCACCTTCTCTTATGACCGAAAAGAGCTTCTGCATATCAAGGACAGCAATCAGTCACCTCATACTGGAAGAAAATGTATTCATTAATGAGTCGGATGCGAAGGATTTACTTCAGACACCCAATGAGGCCTTTATCCCCATCATTCGCAGGAGAAAGTGACAGAGATATCGGGGACGTAGGTCGGGGTGCCTTGTAAGGATCCGACGGCGAGTGGGTATTCTGCCTTTACTATCAGTCCTGTTAGCCAACGTACAATCATTGGATAACAAAATAGACAAACTATGCTCACGTTTATCCTACGAATGGGACATTAAAAACTGTAATATCTTATGTTTCAACGAGTCGTGGCTGAACGACGACATAAATAAAATACAGCTGGTGGGTTTTACGCTGCATCGGCAAGATAGAACAGCCGCCTCCGGTAAGACATGGGGTGGTGGTCTGTGTATATTTGTAAACAACAGCTGGTGCACGAAATCTAATAGTAAGGAAGTCTCAAGGTTTTGCTTGCCTGAGGTAGAGTATATCACGATAAGCTGTAGACCACACTATTTACCAAGAGAATTTTCATCTATATTCTTCAAAGCTGTCTATTTACCACCACAAACCGATGCTGGCACTAAGACCACACTCAATGAGCTGTATACGGCCATAACCAAACAGGAAAACACTCCTCCAGAGGCGGCACTCCTAGTGGCCAGTGACTTTAATGCAGGGAAACATCAGTTTTACCAAATTTTCTACCAGCATGTTAAATGTGCAACCAGAGGAGAAAAAACTATAGACCACCTTTACTCCACATACAGAGACTCGTATAAAGCTCTTCCTCGCCCTCCATTTGGCAAATCTGGACGTAATTCTATCCTCCTGATTCCTTTTTACAAGCAAAAACTAAAGCAGGAAGCACCAGTGACTCGGTCAATAAAGAAGTGGTCAGATGAAGCAGATGCTAAGCTACAGGACTGTTTTGCTAGCACAGACTGGAATATGTACCGGGATTCTTCCGATGGCGTTGAGGAGCACACCACATCAGTCACTGGCTTCATCAATAAGTACATCAATGGCGTCGTCCCCACAGTGACTGTACGTACATACCCCAAACAGAAGCTATGGATTATAGGCAACATCCGCACTGGGCTAAAGGGTAGAGCTGCTGCTTTCAAGGAGCGGGACTCTAACCCGGAAGCTTATAAGAAATCCCGCTATGCCCTCCGACGAACCATCAAACAGGTAAAGCGTGAGTACAGGACTAAGATTGAATCGTACTACACCGGCTCCGATGCCCGTCGGATGTGGCAGGGCTTGTAAACTATTACAGACTACAAAGGGAAGCACGGCCGTGAGCTGCCCAGTGACACTAGCCTACCAGATGAGCTAAATTACTTCTATACTCGCTTCGAGGCAAGAAACACTGAAGCATGCATGAGAGCATCAGTTGTCCCGTACGAATGTGTGATCATGCTCTCCGTAGCCGATATGAGTAAGAACTTTAAACAGGTCAACAGACGGATTTCCATGAAGTGTACTCCGAGCATGCACTGACCAACTGCCAAGTGTCTTCACTGACATTTTCAACCTGTCCCTGACTGACTCTGTAATAACATGTTTCAAACAGACCACAATCGTTCCTGTGCCCAAGAACACTAAGGTAACCTACCTAAATGACTACCGACCCGTAGCATTCACGTCTGTAGCCATGAAGTGCTTTGAAAGGCTGATCATGGTTCACATCAACACCATTATCCCAGAAACCCTAGACCCACTCCAATTTGCATAAAGCCCCAACAGCTCCACGGACTAAACACCTTCCTCTGCAACTTGATCCTGGACTTCCTTACGGGGTAGGTAACAACATATCCGCCACGCTGATCGTGGGTGTGGCTTTCAGGTAGTTATTTTTGGCCACCCGTGAGAGGAAGTGTTGTACTAGTTTAAGTGGTCTATGGTAGAGGTATATCATAATCACTTACAAGAATCTTAGTCTTCATGATGATGCTATATGCATACCTGGTGAAAAAAAAAGTGTTGTCTATCTGTGACTTCAAAGTAGCAAGCCATTGTCGGACTCCTTCAGCATCTAAACTAAGTTGTCCTAGAGTAATACAGTGGCCTGAAATTCGTTGTTTACAGGCTGTATCAGGCCTATAGTCACATTGTTCTGACTTGTAAAGTGCTGTGTAATTCCAATTTGAATTTAGGTGGAGTGGGGTTGTCAATCATTTTGTAGTTTTAATCACCTGCAATCTGCATTAAGAATGATGGCCAAGGTTGGGAAGACTCAGATATTGGCATCTAAACTAGAACAACCATTTTAGTAATGGGTGCAATAAATCCAACATGTTGGATTAGTTTAGAAAATATATGTCATTTGTATTTGCATAGCATAAGATTAATCAGTCAATGCACAAACATAGATATTGAAACAAACAATAAAAAAAAATCTTACCTTCAATAGAGTGTGCTGGGAAATATGATAATGTCACGATTCCCACCGACGGTGGCGCCCCCTCCTGCTCGGGTGGCGCTCGGTGGTCGTCGTCACCGGCCTATTAGCTGCCACCGATTCCCTTTTGCTTTTCCCTTTTTTTATTTTGTGACACCTGTGGTCAATTAGCCATTAGAGGGGCTATTTAGTTTAGCTGGCCCGCTCCTGTTCGTGCGGGATTAATGATTGTTTATTTGACAGACGGCTTATGTTCGTGTCGACGTTGTTTTGACGCCGTATGTACTTTCTCCCCTGTGTGTGGGAACATTTGTTTTTGTGTGAGTGTATATTAAAAACACCACTACCCTGTGTTCGCTGCTTCCTGCGCCTCATTCCTCCTCCACGACTACCAAGCCTTAACAGAATCCCGCACCGTGATAAAAGGCATGGAATCAGCGGGAGCAGCGGCCACTCCTCTGCCCTCGATGGAGGAACGCGTACTCCACCACACGACAGTCCTCCATCGCATCGGATCGGCAATGGACCAGATGATGGAGAGGATGGACCGATGGGAGAGAAGTGGTATCCTCTCTCCACCTCCACTTCCCCCGATACAGCCATCTTCGCCCCCCATGACGTCTGGCTCTGGCGCGCTTCGTTTGGCGCTCCCGAGGGAGTACGATGGGGCGGCGGCTGGGTGCCAGGGATTTTTGCTCCAGCTTGAGCTGTACCTGGCCACCGTCAGACCTGCTCCCACGGGGGAGGAGAGCGTGAGTGCCCTCGTTTCCTGCCTGATGGGCCGAGCTCTGGAGTGGGCTAATGCGGTCTGGAACGGTCCAGACTCGGCGAGGGACCACTACCCAGAGTTCACCCGCCGCTTTCGGGCCGTGTTCGACCACCCTCCGGAAGGAAGAGCGGCGGGTGAACGGCTGTTCCACCTCAGGCAGGAGACGAGGAGTGCCCAGGACTTCGCGCTGGAGTTCAGGACCTTGGCTGCTGGGGCGGGGTGGAACGACAGGGCCCTCATAGACCACTACCGCTGCAGTCTCCGGGCGGACGTCCGCAGGGAGCTGGCCTGTCGGGACACAGCTCTGTCCCTGGACGAGCTCATAGATATGTCCATACGACTGGACAATTTGCTGGCTGCCCGCGGGCGTTCGGAGAGGGTCCTGCCCGTTCCACCCCTGTGCACCCCCGCCCCTACCCCTATGGAGGTGGGGGGGGCCGTGCAAAGGGGCACCGGAGGAGGTGGCTCCTCCTGCACCAGCTGTGGTCGGAGAGGACACACGGCCGACCGGTGCAGGAGGAGCCAGTCTGGGAGTCGAGATGGCAGGCAGAACACTTCTCGGTCACCTCAGGTGAGTCAGCACCAGATTCACCCAGAACCCCCTGTTGGTCACGTGTTTTTACCTGTTTTGTTTACTACATTTTTTCCCTCTTCCCAGCATAGGGCGCTAGTCGATTCAGGCGCAGCTGGGAATTTTATGGACCGTGGACTTGCCATTAAGCTGGGCATTCCGCGGGTGCCGATAGATTCCCCTTTCCCTGTGCACTCCCTAGATAGCCGGCCATTAGGGTCAGGGTTAGTCAGGGAGTCTACGGTGCCACTGGACATGGTAACGCAGGGGAATCATAAGGAACGCATTCGTTTTTTCCTTATTGATTCGCCTGCGTTTCCGGTGGTGCTGGGGGTCCCCTGGCTGGCTGGTCACAATCCCCGTATTTCGTGGAAACAGGGGGTTCTCCAGGGGTGGTCAGAGGAGTGTTCAGGTAGGTGTCTAGGAGTTTCCATAGGTGCCACGTCGGTGGAGAGTCCAGACCAGGTGTCCACCGTGCGCATTCCCCCTGAATACGCCGATTTGGCGATCGCTTTTTGTAAAAAGAGGGCGACTAAATTACCACCTCATCGACAGGGGGATTGTGCGATAGATCTCCAGGTTGACGCTGCGCTTCCCAGGAGTCACGTGTACCCCTTGTCACAGGAGGAGACTGCGGCTATGGAGACATATGTCACGGAATCCCTGGGACAGGGGTACATTCGGCCCTCCATCTCACCCGCTTCCTCGAGTTTCTTTTTTGTGAAGAAAAAGGAGGGAGGTCTGCGTCCGTGCATTGATTACCGAGGTCTAAACGCTATTACGGTGGCGTTTAGTTACCCACTACCTCTCATCGCTACGGCGGTGGAATCATTTCACGGAGCACAGTTCTTCACAAAACTGGATCTCAGGAGCGCGTATAATCTGGTGCGTATCAAGAAGGGAGACGAGTGGAAAACCGCCTTTAGTACCACATCAGGCCATTATGAGTACCTCGTCATGCCGTATGGGTTGAAAAATGCTCCAGCCGTCTTTCAATCCTTTGTTGACGAGATTCTCAGGGACCTGCACGGGCAGGGCGTGATAGTCTATATCGATGACATCCTGATATATTCCGCCACCCGCTCCGCGCATGTGTCCCTGGTGCGCAAGGTGCTTGGTAGACTGCTGGAGCATGACCTATACGTTAAGGCTGAGAAGTGTGAGTTTTCCAAACGAGCCGTCTCCTTTCTGGGTTATCGCATTTCCACCACGGGGGTGGTGATGGAGTGTGACCGCGTTAAGGCCGTGCGTAATTGGCCGACTCCAACCACGGTGAAGGAGGTGCAGCGGTTTTTAGGCTTTGCCCATTACTACCGGAGGTTTATCCGGGGTTTTGGCCAGGTAGCGGCTCCCATTACCTCACTGCTGAAGGGGGGGCCGGTGCGTTTGCGATGGTCGACGGAGGCGGACGGAGCCTTCAAGAAGTTGAAGACGCTGTTCACCGACGCACCCGTGTTGGCGCACCCGGACCCGTCTTTAGCGTTCGTAGTGGAGGTGGACGCGTCCGAGGCTGGGGTGGGTGCCGTGCTATCACAGCGCTCGGGTGTGCCATTGAAACTCCGCCCCTGCGCTTTCTTTTCGAAGAAGCTCAGTTCGGCGGAGCGTAACTACGATGTGGGGGACAGGGAGTTGCTAGCAGTGGTTAAGGCTCTGAGGGTGTGGCGGCACTGGCTTGAGGGGGCTAAACACCCCTTTCTCATCTGGACCGACCACCGAAACCTGGAGTACATCCGGGCAGCGAGGAGACTGAATCCACGTCAGGCGAGGTGGGCCATGTTCTTCGCCCGGTTTAGGTTTACCATCTCCTATAGACCGGGTTCCCTGAATACTAGGGCCGACGCGCTGTCCCGTCTCTATGACACGGAGGACCGGCCCATCGATCCAACTCCCATCATTCCAGCGTCTAGGCTGGTGGCCCCTGTGGTATGGGAGGTGGACGCGGACATCGAGCGGGCATTGGTGTTAGAACCTGCGCCTGCGCAGGTGCCCTTGGGGCGCATGTATGTGCCGCTCGGTGTTCGTGATCGTTTGATTCGGTGGGCGCACACGCTACCCACTGCGGGTCATCCTGGTGAGGCGAGGACAGTGCGGAGTCTAAGGGGGAAGTACTGGTGGCCCACCTTAGCTAAGGACGTGAGGCCCTATGTCTCTTCCTGTTCGGTGTGTGCCCAGAGTAAGGCTCCTAGGCATCTACCAAGAGGGAAGTTACAGCCCCTCCCCGTTCCACAATGACCATGGTCGCACCTGTCCATCGACTTCCTGACAGATCTTCCCCCCTCTCAGGGGAACACGGCGATTCTGGTGGTTGTGGATCGGTTCTCTAAGTCCTGCCGTCTCCTCCCATTGCCCGGTCTCCCTACGGCCCTGCAGACTGCGGAGGCCCTATTTACCCACGTCTTCCGGCACTACGGGGTGCCGGAGGACATTGTCTCTGATCGAGGTTCCCAGTTCACATCCAGGGTCTGGAAAGCGTTTATGGAGCGGCTGGGGGTCTCGGTCAGTTTGACCTCCGGTTATCACCCCGAGAGCAATGGGCAGGCGGAGAGGGTGAACCAGGAGGTGGGCAGGTTCCTGAGGTCGTATTGCCAGGACCGGCCAGGGGAGTGGGCGAGGTATATTCCCTGGGCTGAGTTAGCCCAGAACTCACTTCGCCACCCCTCTACTAACATATCACCCTTTCAGTGTGTGTTAGGTTACCAGCCGGTCCTGGCACCATGGCACCGGAGTCAGACCGAGGCTCCTGCGGTGGAGGACTGGGTCCAGCACTCCAAGGAGACCTGGAGAGCCGTCCAGGACTCACTAAAGGAGGCCAGTGCGCGGCAGAAGAGGAGTGCTGACCGCCACCGCAGTGAGGCGCCCGTGTTCGCACCGGGAGACAGGGTCTGGCTCTCGACCCGGAACCTGCCCCTCCGCGTGCCCTGCCGGAAGCTGGGGCCGCAGTGTGTGGGGCCCTTCAAAGTCCTGAGGAGGATAAACGAGGTGTGTTATCGGTTGCAACTCCCTTCCTATTACCGTATTAACCCCTCGTTTCATGTGTCTCTCCTCAGGCCGGTGGTAGCTGGTCCCCTTCACGAAGATGAGGTGCCGGAGGTCCCTCCGCCCCCTCTGGACATCGGGGGGTCCCCGGCGTACAGCATACGGGCCATACTGGACTCGAGACGCCGGGCGAGGGGCCTACAGTACCTCGTTGACTGGGAGGGGTACGGCCCGGAGGAGAGGTGCTGGGTGCCGGCGGAGGACGTCCTGGACCCATCTATGTTGAGGGAGTTCCACCACCTCCGTCCGGATCGCCCTGCACCTCGCCCTCCGGGTCGACCTCGAGGCCGGTGTCGGCGCGCTGCGGGAGCCGCGCGTCAGGAGGGGGGTACTGTCACGATTCCCACCGACGGTGGCGCCCCCTCCTGCTCGAGTGGCACTCGGCGGTCGTCGTCACCGGCCTATTAGCTGCCACCGATTCCCTTTTGCTTTTCCCTTTTTTTATTTTGTGACACCTGTGGTCAATTAGCCATTAGAGGGGCTATTTAGTTTAGCTGGCCCGCTCCTGTTCGTGCGGGATTAATGATTGTTTATTTGACAGACGGCTTATGTTCGTGTCGACGTTGTTTTGACGCCGTATGTACTTTCTCCCCTGTGTGTGGGAACATTTGTTTTTGTGTGAGTGTATATTAAAAACACCACTACCCTGTGTTCGCTGCTTCCTGCGCCTCATTCCTCCTCCACGACTACCAAGCCTTAACAGATAATAATGGGTGTGGTTTTGGTTCATAGTAATGTGTATGAGTTCCAGACCCTTGTAGGGTCAAACTATACCTTAAAATAAGACCTTATGAAATACGGAACATAGGGTATTGCGTTAACGTTCTGTGTTGATATATGGAACTTAACTGTTGGAAAATAAAGCTGTCTCGTTGTGGCACATTAAATCAAATAAGACGCCGTAAAAGATGATTGAAGTGGATACATTTTTATTAACTTCTGGCACAATTGTTTTATTCTATTCAACTCTTATCTCAATTAATTTGTTTGAAACTTGTTGAATTATTAATTGAACATCAGTTGGTGGACACATTTTTTAATAATCTATCACACTACTTTTGTTTTTTAATACCACAGCTGTTGCCACTGAGACTTAAAGGGGCAATCTGGGATTCAAACAACAACAAAACAGCAATTAATTTAGAAAACCAAAAATGTATGCAAAGCTCTACAGAGTGTGTGTTGCAGACGGCCCAGTACATCACTGGGGTCGAGCTCCCTGCCATCCAGGACCTTTTTATTTATTGTATTTTATTTAACCTTTATTTAACTAGGCAAGTCAGTTAAGAACAAATTCTTATTTACAATGACGGCCTCCTGGGGGACGGGAGCCTGGGATTAAAAATAAAACATAACTACAATATAAATATAGGACAAAACACACATCACAACAAGAGAGACAACACAACACTACATAAAGAGAGACCTAAGACAACAACATAGCAAGCCAGCAACACATGACAACACAGCATGGGTGCAACACAGCATGGTTGCAACACAACATAACAATAACATGGTAGCAACACAACATGGTAGCAACACAACATGGTACAAACATTATTGTGCACAGACAACAGCACAAAGGGCAAGAAGGTAGAGACAACAATATATCACACAAAGCAGCCACAACTGTCAGTGAGTGTCCATGATTGAGTCTTTGAATGAAGAGATTGAGATAAAACTGTCCAGTTTGAGTGTTTGTTGCAGCTTGTTCCAGTCGCTAGCTGCAGCGAACTGAAAAGACAAGCGACACAGGGATGTGTGTGCTTTGGGGACCTTTAACAGAATGTGACTGGCAGAACGGGTGTTGTATGTGGAGGATGAGGGCTGCAGTAGATATCTCAGATAGGGGGGAGTGAGGCCTAAGAGGGTTTTATAAATAAGCATCAACCAGTGGGTCTTGCAACAGGTGACCAGTTTACAGAGGAGTATAGAGTGCAGTGATGTGTCCTATTTCTTTTTTTTACCTTTATTTAACTAGGCAAGTCAGTTAAGAACAAATTCTTATTTTCAATGATGGCCTAGGAACAGTGGGTTAACTGCCTTGTTCAGGGGCAGAACGACAGATTTGTACCTTGTCAGCTCGGGGATACGAGCTGACAAGGAGCATTGGCTTAGTTTGGCAGCTGGGGTGAAAGAGGAGAGAAGCAATTACAATAGAGGAAACCAAGTCTAGATTTAACTTTAGCCTGCAGCTTTGATATGTGCTGAGACAAGGACAGTGCACTATCTAGCTATACTCCCAAGTACTTGTATGAGGTGACTACCTCAAGCTCTAAACTCTCAGAGGTAGTAATAACACCTGTGGGAGGAGGGGCATTCTTCTTACCAAACCACATGACCTTTGTTTTGGAGGTGTTCAGAACAAGGTTAAGGGTAGAGAAAGCTTGTTGGACACTAAGAAAGCTTTGTTGTAGAGCATTTAACACAAAATCCGGGGAGAGGCCAGCTGAATATAAGACTGTATCATCAGCATATACATGGATGAGAGAGCTTCCTACTGCCTGAGCTATGTTGTTGATGTAAATTGAGAAGAGTGTGGGGCCTAGGATCGAGCCTTGGGGTACTCCCTTGGTGACAGTCAGTGGCTGAGACAGCAGATTTTCTGACTTTATACACTGCACTCTTTGAGAGAAGTAGTTAGCAAACCAGCCCAATGATCCCTCAGAGACACCAATACTCCTTAGCCGGCCCACAAGAATGGAATGGTCTACCGTATCAAAAGCTTTGGCCAAGTCAATAAAAATAGCAGCGCAATATTGCTTAGAATCAAGTGCAATGGTGACATCATTGAGGACCTCTAAGGTTGCAGTGATACATCCATAACCTGAACGGAAACCAGATTGTATACCCGAGAGGATACTATAGACATCAAGAAAGCCAGTCAGTTGATTATTGACAAGTTTTTCCAACACTTTTGATAAACCGGGCAAAATAGAAATAGGCCTATAACAGTTAGGATCAGGTTTATCTCCCCCTTTATATAAAGGACGAAACATGGCTGCCTTCCAAGCACTGGGAACCTCCCCAGAAAGGAGAGACAGGTTAAAAAGGTTGGAGATAGGCTTAGCGATAATAGTGGCAGCAACCTTAAAGATGAAAGGGTCTAAACCATCTGACCCAGATGTTTTTTGGAGGTTAAGTTCAAGGAGTTCCTTTAGCACCTCAGACTCAGTGACTGCCTGCAAGGGGAAACTTTGTAGCGGGGCAGAGAAAAAGAGGGAGAAGCACCTTTATACCAGGCGGTGTCTAAGGAAAGCCCAAATTATTGCCACAGCAACTACTTCTTTTGACTTTTAGTATTATATATCCTGTTGACTAGTCACTTTACCCCTGCCTATACGTAAACATCTACCTCAATCACCACATATCCCTGCACATTGCAATGGTTATGGTTCTCTTTGTATATAGCTTCATCCCTGTGTGTTTTATTTTTCATTTGTTTTTATATTATTTTCTTATTTAACACTGCATCATTGGGAAAGAGCTTGTAAGTAAACATTTCACTGTGATAAATACAATTTGATTAGATTTGTATGTGTTGTGATGGGGTTGACGGTCGGATTACTTTCCACATCCCTCGACACTATACGCTCCACCGTCTAGTCAGGGGTATCATGGGATACATCAGTGGCAGATCGACATTGTTCCAAAACCTCATCTAGTGGTCATGAATAGAGATGAGCATTATAACATACCAGTCGTGTTATGGATGACAGGCCAGGCTAATGAAGTCATATTGTATTTAGACACTTTTGGTTAAACATTCCTGTCCTGGCTGGTTGCTAGCCTATTGCACTCCTCTACCTGTCCATCATTCACAAATTCCATTAGTCTCTTTGTCTCTCAGAAATAGGACCTCTACGAAGGCTAATTTTTTAGGAGAGAATGTCTGAAATAGTTGCGAAATATCATGGATTTTATGGTCTATGGATAAGACCCATACATTCCAATAACGAGTCTTCTCATTAACTAAAAGGGCAAGTCCACCACTTTTCACCCTCATTTTCGTTATCTACAACACAATACCATTGTCTTTATACTGTATGTGAAAACAGTACATTTCTACGTTGTGTAGAAAAACATATAAAGTTAAAAAGTTCTACCTGATGACATCAAAAGATAAAAGATTTTAAAAACTGTGATTTTCAAATACTATAAGATTCGTGGTAATGTTGAGAGCAAGAAAACACCCTTCCTCTGGCTAGAAACACTTTGCAGGTTTTGAAAATCACAGAGAAGCGTTTTTTCGGACCATTCTTCTTATCTTTTTAACCACAGATCATAGAAATGCACCGTTTTCACATACCTAGACACTGGTATTGTGCTAGAGATAATGAATATGAGGTTGAAAAGTTGTGTAATTGTCCTTTAACTTTGTCAATGCTATTAGAATAACAGTAAAACTGTGTTCCATGTCTGACCCATGCAGATGGATACTGCACTGCATTATTATATTATCGGGGGTATTTTTGTGGGCTTTTCTGCAGTGGAATGCAGCCGTCCCTGTCGGCTCTTTGGGAAAGAGGCCAGGCGGCTATGTTGTTTTGGGTCTCTTCTTGCCCGGGTAGCTCCATCTGGCCTTGGCAGCGCTATGTTGTGCCCCTGCCCGGGAGCCTTGCATTCTGAGTATGTGTTGGCAATTAGTGGAGATGTTGGCGTTGCATTTGGCTGCAGTGTGACATTCTCACAGGGCTTGTTGACTTGCTGCGAGGGTGCCATGTATCGCTTTGCTTTTCCTCAGGTTCACTGCAATCAGAATTCAAGAGAGGCCATCGCCAGATAAGTCCCCGCTACAGTGTTCACTGATTGCATGACCGTCTGTTTTGTTGCGGTCTCAGGTTCTCAATGTTTTCCAATATAATTGTTTTAGTGTTTACTTTTATAATGAGGCACACAAGGCCAACCTTGAACATCAAACTGTAAGATGCTAGGGTCACACTTTATTTGGTTAGTCCCATATAGATGATCTACAGATGGTCATACTATCAACAATCTGTTGATAAGCAAATGCTTGCTAATGTTACGGTTACGTTTAAAATAATGGTTAGGGTAAGAGTTAAGGTTAGGATAAGGTTTGGGCTAGAGTTAGGGTTAGTGGATAGTTAGTTGAAATGTTGACGTGTACTGAACATCTATGAACCATCTACAAACCATCTACTAACCACCTACAAACCATCTCCTTGGGACTCAATTAATTAATTAATCAATCAATGTACATGCACAAACATAGATATTGTAACAAACAATTCTAAAAATCTACCTGCAATAGAGCATGCTGGGAAATATAATGATGGGTGTGGTTTTAGTTCAATGTGACGTGTATGAGTTTCCTCCACTTGTATTAAGGTAAAACTATGCCCTCAAAATAAGGCCTTATGAAATACATATGGTATTGTGTTATAAAAATGCATAAATTATGAAAACATATTTGTTTAGGATCTCACTTGGTGAAGTCCATGGTGTCATGGGTGGTAACTCTACAATTTACTCGAAAGGCAAGGCACTCTGGGAAATATTTGAATAAGGCTTTACACTAAGCAGTGTGTTAATTTAACACTGTTCCGGTGTGTCTATGGGTCCACAGACTCCACTGTGTTGATTTATCACTCTCTTTTAGTTTGCTGTGGATCAACACGGGAGAATGTATGTTGGTATTCTTGTACAAACAGAGTGGTAACTTGGGTTGTATATTCTAGACACAAAATGGAAGAAAACAGATAGAAACAAGGAGGGACTTGTCCAATAGAAAACGCTCATTTTCGTTTTTACCATTGAAAAATGTTTTGCTATGTGTGCACTAATGAATATGACCATGGTTTAACATCAATTCACTCGACTCCATCTCTCTAGGGTTGACATGGCAGGATGCTACCACCCAGCAGGTGATCTCCAGAGAGCTTTCCAAGATACGCAAGGTTCCAATCCGAAGGCCGGAACCCCCTTCTGCCTCCCTGACACTCTATGGTGGAGCCAGGAAGCTCAAGACTGGAAAGGGAGAGCTTGGCATCCAGAAGTACCTGCAAGAGCTTGGTCTCCTTCCCCAGTCTGTTGGCACTGCTCGCCAGGGGCCCCAGCGAGAGGGCCCCCTCACTAAGGTAATGTCCCGACAGAGAAGCCATTCCATGGCAGGAGAATGGTTCCAAACCACCTGTGTGTCGTAGCTATAGGGGACCATGGAGAGAGAGGCCCTGGCCTTGGTAAACCAGGGGCTCCATGTCCTTTTTTGGGGCCCCATGTTTTCGTCTTCTTTCTGTCCTAATGAGTAAGAGGAAGAAACCATCTTGGCAGGAGTTAGCTATGTTGTCTCTGCACTGCTTTCATTTCCTGTTTCTCCTCTTTACAATCCTGCTGAGAATGTATGATGCCCATTTAGAAAGGGGGTCCCATCACTTCTTGACTATATATATATATATATACATATATATATATATATATATATATATATATATATACATATATATATATATATCTCATCACCATATTCATGGCAGAACCCCAGGGGTTGCCCCCAACCCAGCCAACCCGAAAGCTGCCTGGCTACTTCCCATTCACATATTACTGTAGCGATGATGGTGTCCAGAGTTGAGGAGCTCAGGACCCTCCTTCATAACGAGGCAGGGTTCTTTGTTGCATTGTGGGATAGAGCATGACAAACATGGTTAGCATGAACAGCGGAGGCCCATCCTGCTGGGTTAATGCCATTAGGGTCTCCCAATACTACCAAGCTAGGGAGAATCACATTATCTCTGGGGACAGAACAACACAAAGTAGGAAGATTGCATACACACTGATTTCCAGAGCCTAGGGGTCTAACACCTTATCCGTGTGTTAATTGTGTCTATGTATCTACGTTAATGCTTGTCATTGTCAAATGTATTTCTTTTGAATCTACTGCTTTAATTCAGTAGTTTCCAGGTTGGTTTATGAGAAGCTAGTGGTGCTCTGTTTGATGGAGGAGATGTGTTTTGAAAATCTGTTCTGAAAATGCACAAAATGGCTATTGAGTGACACTATTTCCTTTAGAATTTCCATATGCAATTTTCAAGGGCAGTTGATAAACATGGTTGTGTTACAGAATGAAGACTTCCAGCCCAAGAAGGGAAAGTCTACATTCTATAGTCTACAGTCTGCAGAGCCACCCCAGGGGGGTAAGGTCTTCACACAGGGGGCCGTGGGGAGCTGGAGACCCCCAGTGGAGACAGCCTACTCCAGCCAGGAGCCTGGGAGTGCCAGGGGAAGTGCCAAGGGGTTGACTGCCCAGCTGGAGCGCTACCTGGCTGGGGCAGCGCACACCCAGAGCCGCCCAGTACAAGGGGCAGTGGTGGGATCAGTGGTGGGACCCAAGGGGAAGCTCCACTATGTCAACTATGTCAGCCCTGTACGCTCTGGTGATCAGGTGGAACCCCAGACACGACTTGGTGACAGTGGCTCCAAACCTCCAAGGCCCAACATAGACAGGCTTCTCTTCAAGGCTGCTTCCAACCATCAGGTGCCCAAGGAACAGCTCAGTACAGTGGATGGTAAGGTCTTCTTTTTTCCACAATAGTTTGTGTTTGCACTGTCATGTGTGCTCCTGTGGACTTCAGATTAATTTGTAGTGGCTCCACACACACACAAAAAAGATAATTTCAAAGATGTATTGTATGATATTTTATTCATTTTGAGGCAGTCGTGCTTCTGTGAATATCAAAGCTACTGGACAGTTATAGTGGATCTCACATTAACCTTTCTCTGTGTTCCTCCTTTCTACCCTCTCCCTTAGAACGGTTCATCCAGAACGTGGTCAACCAGCTGGGGAGGCAGAGAGTGAACATGGACGGTTTGATGGGTAAAGACCAGAACCAGCTGGCAGACATCATCTCTGAGGCCCTGCATGTGGTGGATGGGGAGGGCCCCGGGGCCAGAGCTAAGCCCAGGGTCATGACACCCATACGGGACAGGCAGATGAAGAGAGAGCCCTTACCTTCCAAGGACCAGGATGAGGAGGACCAAGACGACATGTTGGGGCAAGATGGAAGGCTTCAAGGTATGAATTAATTAATTAATTAATACTTTCCTGCCCCATAGGGAAATTTGCTTGCCAACATTCCTGGGGTACATACATTATAATAATACATCACAAGACATACCACACTTCACTTATATGCAATATACACTGAGTGTGGAAACATTAAGGACACTTTCCTAATATTGAGTTGCACTGCACCCTTTTGCCCTCAGAATAGCCTCAATTCATCGTGGCATGGACTCTACAAGGTTTCAAAAGCATTCCACAGGGATGCTGGCCCATGTTGACTCCAATGCTTCCCACAGTTGTGTCAAGTTGTTTGGATGTCATTGGGTGGTAGACCATTCTTGACACACAGGAAACTGTTGAGCGTGAAAAACCCAGCAGCGTTGCAGTTCTTGACACAAACCGGTACGTTTGGCACCTACTACCATACCCTGTTCAAAGGCACTTAAATCTTTTGTCTCGCCCATTCACCCTGTCTCAAGGCTTAAAAATCCTCCTTTAACATGTTGAGAAGCCTCCCCTTCATCTACACTGACTGAAGTGGATTTAACAAGTGACATCTATAAGGGATCATAGCTTTCACCTGGATTCACCTATGTCATGGAAAGACCAGGTGTCCTTAATGCTTTGTACACTCAATGTATATCAAATCAAATCAAAGTTTATTTGTCACATGCGCCGAATACAACAACCTTACAGTGAAATGCTTACTTACAAGCCCTAACCAACAGTGCAATGTTTAAGTAAAAAATAGGTATTAGATAAGTAAATAAATAAAAAACTACAGTAAAATGACAGTCAAGATAACAGTAGCGAGACTATATACAGGTGGTACCGGTACAGAGTCAATGTGCGGGGGCACCGTTTAGTCAGGCTAATTGAGGTAATATTCAACATGTAGGTATAGTTAAAGTGACTATGCATAGATGATAAACAGAGAGTAGCAGCAGCGTAGAAGAGGGGGTTTGGCTTGGGGGTTGAGAATCCGTTTGGTCCTAGACTTGGCACTCCGGTACCGCTTGCCGTGTGGTAGCAGAGAGAACAGTCTATGACTAGGGTGCAATCTGGTTCTGTAGCTGGAGTCTTTGACAATTTTTAGGGCCTTCCTCTGACACTGCCTGGTGTAGAGGTCCTGGATTGGAGGCAGTTTAGCCCCAATGAAGTACTGGGCCGTACGCTCTACCCTCTGTAGTGTCTTGTGGTCAGAGGCTGAGCAGTTGCCGTACCAGGCAGTGATGCAGCCCGTCAGGATGCTCTCGATGTTGCAGCTGTAGAACCTTTTGAGGATCTGAGGACCCATGCCAAATGTTTTCAGTCTCCTGGAGGGGGAATAGGTATTGTCGTGCCCTTTTCACGACTGTCTTGGTGTGTATATCACAGCACATATTTCACAAGTCATGGTCAGATTAACCAAGGCAATCCAGAATGAAAATCTCGCACCAACTATTCAATTTGGTTCTGGGGGAGAGACTAGAACGAGGAGCTGAAGCAGGATGGTTGCTCCACTCCCCTCTCTCTGCAAGTTCCAGTCAAGTCTGTGAGCCAAATGTCCCTTCCCCTTCCAAAATTCGAAAGATGTGGACGCCTGCTAAATGGTGATTCGAACAAATGACCAGTGGCTAAAAACCAACTCACTGGAAAAATTGTCAACAGATGTTAAGATACAGTACCATTTATGTTACGTAGACTGTCCACAAGAGATTATAGACAGACATTAATGTACACTTGCATTTATCACCAGGGTGAAAGTAAAGTAAAACCTGTGTGAAAACGTTTTAGATTGTTTGGTTATTAGCCGTAAAGCCTTTACTTTAGCAAGTTTAATTGTAGACTGTTTTGTGGAAAACAATGGGAATTTGTATTTTATCTTGTTAATGTTTTCCCTTCACACATTCTGATTTTTACAGGGCAACCAATGGAGGATGCAGACTCTGAGTCAGACGACAAGGTAGGCCTAATTCACATCATATTTTTAGCAAACTCTCATTCAATTGCCACACATTGATGAAAGGACTATATAAAACTCGAATGAAAGACATTTGAAGGTAAATTACCACTTTCAACTGAATTACCACTTTTAGCTGAAGGAATATCAATCTGTTCACTATGATTTCAAAGAGATTCTTATAAAAATATCAGTCTGCAGATGTTTAAGGTTTGTAAAACTTGTTTTCTGTCCTGTTTCATATTAAATATTTGCGTAACTTTAAAATAACCCTCTTTAAACTTTTTAGAAACAGTAGTATACCAGTACTGATACAAATCATTGAAGTAAGTGACATTTCAGTCAGCATTTTGAAACCAGTTTATCTGTTGAACAGAATGATGTCTAAAAGGAAGGAAAAGGAAGGAAAAGAAAGTGTTCATGTTGAACTTTCATTGAATTACTTCTTTAAACCCTCAGCCTTCATGGAAACACACGATTTTCTCATGGAACAAAACCCTTCAATTTAAAAATAGGTTCACTCTTCTTATAAAGCAAAACCTTTGCAGTAAAATATAGAGCACACTGTTAAAATGAAGTGCTTTGTAACACCAAAACTAGTGGCAACTGAGCTTCAACCAACTTGACGGAGACGGAAACTTAACTTGGCTGGAGTATTGAAACACATCATCCTGAGATGTTCTGAAACATTACATGGTGAGTTGTAACACCGCGAAATCAAGTGTTGTGCAACATGTCGCCAGGGACGGCAAGCACTAAAAGAAAAGGTTGAAAACACTATTTTTGTTTTTTCAGGTCCTGTTTAGTGCAGAATTAGATGCCTTCTCTAAATGTGTCAGTTTGTTTCCTCTCTATAAAGCCAGGGTGTCAAACTCATTCCATGGAGTGCCAAGTGTCTGCAGGTTTTAGTTATTTATTTTCAATTAAGCCCTAGACAACCAGGTGAGGAGAGTTTTTTACTAATTAGTGACCTTAATTCATCAGTCAAGTACAAGGGCGGAGCAAAAACCCACAGACACTCAGTCCTCCATGGAATGAGTTTGACGTGCTCTAACTCTTCTAAACACCATTATGATGTTATGAATCCTGTCTAGTGCAGAAGTATATCCCTTTATCTGAAGTGTCTTAATGTTTAACATTGTTTTACATGTTTGATTTGATATTATATACCATTTTGGCAGGCAATGTCAAGCACAGGGTTCAAACCACCAGCAGTAACTGGCAGGTAATCTGCTGGAATTGAGGACTGCATTTTCCACTGATACTGTAATCATGAATGTGGGAATGGCTGCTGTCCTCATTGAAGGTCAATTTGCCTGACGGTTTTCATATCCGTTCATCACGATCCATTACACCTCATAGCACAACAAGCTTAGTATTCTTTCTTCAAACATTTATACAACATTTGTGAAAGAATCATAAAGTCAAGAAATTGTGAATTACCCACAATCCTCAAAAACAGTCATGTGGCAAACTAGGAAATGCAAAGAGATTACAACCAAAGACTTCCAATGAGTTCAATCACTTTGTCTCTTTAGTTATCCTAATGAAAGATACTTACATTTTGAGCAACATATTAAGTTGGATTTACATTATTTTGGTGATATGAAACTGAAACGACTTGCATACATTTTTTCTAATATATTTTGGGTGTATTTTGACACAGTTATGAAATGACAGAGTGGATTCAGATAGGTGGGAGAAAAAGATTGAAGGATTAGAGCGGGAATCTAACCCTGGTGGGGAAAGGGATGACCTGTCTAAATTGGGTGGGTTACCGCTAGACCACAGGCTCTGCACGACTTGTATACAGTGCCTTTGGAAAGTATTCAGACCCCTTCACCTTGTCCACATTTTGTTAGGTTACAGACTTATTCTAAAATGGATGAAATAGCTTTTTCCACCTTATCAATCTACACATAATAGCCCATAATGACAAAGCAAAAACTTTTTTTTTGATTTTTTTTACAATTTATATAAAAACAAAAAAAGAAATATCACATTTACATAAGTATTCAGACCCTTTACTCAGTACAATGTTGAAGCACCTTTGGCATCGATTACAACCTAGAGCCTTCCTGGTTATGACGCTACAAGCTTGGCACACCTGAATTTGGGTGTTTTCTCCCATTCTTCTGTGCGGGATCCTTTCAAGCTCTGTCAGGTTGGATGGGGAGCGTCGCTGCACAGCTATTTTCAGGTCTCTCCAATGATGTTTGATCAGGTTCAAGTCCGGGCTCTTGTTAGGCCACTCAAGGACATTCAGAGACTTGTCTTGAAGCCACTCCTGCGTTGTCTTGGCTGTGTGCTTAGGGTCATTGTCCTGTTGGAAGGTGAACCTTAGCCCCAGCCTGAGGTCCTGAGCACTCTGGAGCAGGTTTTCATCAAGGGTCTCTCTGTACTTTGCTCCGTTCATCTTTCCCTCGATCCTGACTAGTCTCCCAGTCCCTGCCACTGAAAAACATCCACACAGCATGATGCTACCACCACCATGCTTCACCGTAGGGATGGTCCCAGGTTTCCTCCAGACGTGACACTTGGCATTCAGGCCAAAGAGTTCAATCTTGTTTTCATCAGACCAGAGAATCTTGTTTCTCATGGTCAGAGACTATTTAGGTGCATTTTGGCAAACTCCAAGTGGGCTGTCATGTGCCTTTTCTGAGGAGTGGCTTCCATCTGGCCACTCTACCATAAAGGACTAATTGGTGGAGTGCTGCAGAGGTGGTTATCCTTCTGGAAGCTTCTCCCATCTCCATAGAGGAACTCTAGAACTATGTCAGAGTGACCATCGGGTTCTTGGTCACCTCCCTGACCGAGGCCCTTCTCCCTCGATTGCTTAGTTTGGCTGGGTGCGGCCAGCTCTATGAAGAGTCTGGGTGGTTCCAAACTTTTTCCATTTAAGAATGATGGAGTCCACTGTGTTCTTGGGGACCTTCAATGCTGCAGAAATGCTTTGGTACCCTTCACCAGATCTGTGCCTCGACAGAATCTAGTCTCGGACCTCAACTGACAATTCCTTCGACCTCATGGCTTGGTTTTTGCTCTGACATGCACTGTCAACTTTATATAGACAGTTGTGTGCCTTTTCGAAATCATATCCAATTAATTGAATTTACCACAGGTGGACTCCAATCGAGTTGTAATAACATCTCAAGGATGATCAATGGAAACAGGATGCACCTGAGCTCAATTTCGAGTCTCATAGCAAAGGGTCTGACTACTTATGTAAATAAGGAATTTCTGTTTTTTGTTTTTAACACATTTGCTAAAATTACAAAACAATGTTTTTGCTTAGTCATTATGGGTTATTGGGTGTAGATTTCTGAGGAAATTGTTTTATTTAATCCATTTTAGAATAAGGCTGTAATTTACCAAATGTGGAAAAAGTCAAGGGATCTGAATACTTTTCGAAGGTACTGTTTTTTTGTTGTTTTCTTTTGTTGTCAATTTCAATGTAACCCAGAATTATTTCTTAGTATATATGGTACATATCAACGAAATGTACCATCTTACTGCCCTTCCTGTTTCTAATCTGTTAAAATAAAGCATAAAAAAATAAGGTGGAATTCCACCAAAAATATTCTCCATAGGCCCTTATCATCAATCAATAGGGCTGTAAACCATTTGTATTTCTCATACAAATCGATGGTTTAGAAATACAGTTTGTTGATTCTGCCTTTTACATGCACTGAAACCCCAAAAAGTGTTTTCACAGCACTCTCAAAAACACCAATATTCAGGTTGAAGTACCACTTTGGGTGTTTCAGAGTACTACATTTCTGTTTAAAACACAATCTGAGTATTAAAACACTTACGTTTGGTTTACATTCCAACACCCTCCAAACACCAGATATCAGCTTAGGTGCACTACTTTTTATGGTTTCATTACACAATCATGTTGTTTTAATACTTAACAGTTTTACAGTGCAGTGTTAGAGCACCAGTGTCTAATCCCTGTGTTGCTATCATAGAAATAGAATCACTAGAACGGTTTTTCCCGTTCAAGTCAATGGGTCTGAAATTCATGGGCCGGTGGCCATTTTAGAAGTGATTCTATGTCTATGGTTGCCATATCCTACCACAGGACCCAGGCTTCGTCAGTAAGCTGTTGGAGTATCTCAATATGGACCCCTTCAGTGATGAGCCAGATGCCCAGATGGAGGTTGATGGTGCTGGGGCAGCAGGCAGCCCCTCTATTGAGGGCCAGAGAACAGTGGGTCTGGAGAATGTGAGAAGCAGGACCACACAGGGCCAGGTGCCTGTATCACGCCCCTGGGAGGAGAGGAACATGGCCATAGGAGGAGAGGATAGATCTCCAGACCAACCGATGGATGTCCAGGCTTCTGAATCCATGGTAGACTCCGAGGTGGAGAGGTGGATCCACGGTACCAAAGCTCCTCCTCCTCTTGAGGCTGAGACAGACCTCCTGGCAGATAAACCACTGAAGAAGAATCTCCTAGCAGAACCACAGAAACAGGATATGCGACTCCAGGAGGAGGAGGAGGTGGTGGTGCATATGGGGGTCAAAGCTTACTCAAAGTCACATCGAGGGAAAAACCACCTCGGCGACTTTGGCTACATCATTACAGACACAGAGTGAGTATGGTGAAGATTTTACTTGCTGCTATTTACAAAACATAATGTATGTATTTATACTTTAACTTCACAATGAGCAGTTATCTCCAGCTCCATGTGTTTCCTATTTTCTCTTCACCTCATCATTTTTTATTGTTGGGCAAACTCTGGTTAAAATAGGCCTGAAGCAATCTTTGTTGCCTAAATTCATGCTACTGTTGAAAAAGCATACATCTTTCAAAACAACGCAGACATATACAAACGTTTTCTTTTTATAGAGAATGATCGCTTGATATCCTTGGTGGTGCACTTGGTCACAATAGCTGTGATGATTAGTCGTTCGGTGTGTGGGTATTACCGCACTGTATTACAGTGTTCATGATGATATGTTGTCAGCAAAGGGCACCAGAGTCGGTCTCCACTCGGCTCAGCCTCACACCGCAAGATAGGTTTCTATCGACTGTGTTTCGCCTGTGGCACTTTCTCAAATCCCTTTCTGGCATTATCAGGGAGAGTGTCAGTGTGCTGTCCTTTACCTGTTCAACAGCACGCCTCTCGCTTTCTTGGGGAGGGGCGCTCGCTACCGGCCATCCGGGCTTGATGGGCCACATCTCAGACACCCCACTGCGTGCGCCCACACCCACGAACACACACACACACACAGTCAGGGGAGACAAGAGGAACAGTTCACCTTCCAGACACACTTCTCTCTCTCTCTTCCTTCTTCTCTTCCCCCTCTTCCTGTATCCCCAGCCCGATGCTGCTGTAGCTAGCAGGAACCTGCCTACTGTGGTCTCCAGAGTTTGCTGCAGACCTGATGATTGTGCAGTTGTTATACCCATCTCCTTCCCCACCCACAGTGGGGCCAGGCTAACTTGCTTATCTGACAGCTCCTGACATTGTGGTGGGGGGATGGGAGGAAGGATGGGGATGAGATGGGGGGAAGAGGAGAGAGAGAACCAAGAGAAAAAGTGCTAGCATCAACAACCAAGTCACTCCTAGAGCTCTCCAGTTATTAGAATCGCCGCAGAGGGAGCCGGACGTGTCTGGAATCACTCGGTTGAATCTTTAACTTTCAAAAGCTCTCAAAACAGAAAAAGAGAACTTCACTTTCTTAAAGGTAGAGTAAATCAAGCGCCTCATGGAGATAGATGTAATACGTTATTAGAGGATGTTACAATTATGTGTAAACAGGACAGTAAACTATCTGAGGATGCACACCAGTTTAGATTTACAATTTTGTGTATTGTTATTGGTTGGTATGGTCATTTTTAGCCCAATATTATGTTAGTATTACAAGAGTCCTTTAATCCTTTAAAGGCAAAACATATGACAAAAGACCCCCCAAAAAGCAAGAAAAATTCTAATTGTTTGCACAGATTACACAAAATTTAAACGCTATGTTGTGCAGCCTACATACTGTACTGTGCCTTCAGAAAGTATTCACACCCCTGACTTTTCTAGATTTTGGTGTTACAGCCTGCATTTAAAATGGATTAAATTGAGATTTTGTGTCACTGATCTACACACAATACCCCATAATGTCAAAGTAGAATTATGTTTTTAGAAATGTTTACAAATTATTGAAAAATGGAAAGCTAAAATGTCTATTCAACCCTTTTGTTATGGCAAGCCTAAATAAGTTCAGGAGTACAAATGTGCTTAACAAGTCACATAATAAGTAGCATGTGCTCGCTCTGTGTGCAACAATGGTGTTTAACATTCTTTTAAATGTCTACCCCATCATTGTACCCCACAAATACAATTATCTGTAAGGTCCCTCAGTCGACCTGTGAATTACAAGCAGAGATTCAACCAAAAGACCATGGAGGTTTTCCAATGGTTCACAAAGAAGATATCTATTGGTAGATATTGTAATTTTTTTATAAACAGACTTTGAATATCCCTTTGAGTATGGTGCAGTTATTAGCTGGGGCGGCAGGTAGCCTAGTGGTTAGAGTGTTGAGCCAGTAACTGCAAGGTTGCTAGATTGAATCCCTGAGCTGACAAGGTAAAAATCTGCTATTCTGCCCTGAACAAGGCAGTTAACCCACTGTTCCTAGGCTGTCATTATAAATAAGAATTTGTTCTTAACTGACTTGCCTAGTTAAATAAAAAAAAATATAACATTTAATTACATTTTGGATGGTGTATCAATACACCCAGTCACTGCAAAGATACAGGTGCCCTTCCTTACTCAGTTGCCGGAGAGGAAGGACACCTCTCAGGGATTTCACCATGAGGCCAATGGTGATTTTAAAACACTTACAGAGTTTAATGGCTGTGATAGAAGAAAACTGAAGATAGATCATCAATATTGTAGTTACTCCACAATACTAACCTAAATGGCAGAGTGAAAAGAAGGAAGCCTGTACAAAATGAACTTTTTGTCCTGAATACAAAGCGTTATGTTTTGGCAAATCCAACACAACCCATCACTGAGTACCACTCTTCATATTTTCAAGCATGGTGGGGGCTGCACCATGTTATGGGTATGCTCATCCTTGGCAAGGACCAGAGAGTTTTTTTTAATGAAAACAGATTAAATAGAGTGTGTGTGTGTGTGTGTGTGTGTGTGTGTGTGTGTGTGTGTGTCTGTGTGTGTGTGTGTGTGTGTGTGTGTGTGTGTGTGTGTGTGTGTGTGTGTGTGTGTGTGTGTGTGTGTGTGTGTGCGAGTGTGTGTGTGTGCGAGTGTGTGTGAGTGTGTGCGAGTGTGTAAGAGTGTGTAAGAGAGAGTGTGAGAGAGTGAAGCACGCCTATATGATACAGTCATTACACCTCACGCGGGTTCCATTTGCACCTTACTGCTTGTCTCATTGCTGGAAAATGCAGGTTATTTACCAAGCCAGAAGAGGCACCTGATCCCTATTCCACTGGTGCAAGGCGGTTTGTGTGTGCTTGCATTTGTGTGCTTGCATGCATGCACATCTATAATGTGTGTGTGTGTGCGCACATCTATACATTGTGTATGTATGCGAGCTTGGTTGTGTGTGTCTTGTTAATTTATGTACATGTCAGTGACATGTGGAAACCCAGATATGCCAATAGGGCTGGTTGTTGCCGGTTCTGTGACTGGTTGGTTGTAATATAAAGGAGCTTTGTGTCTGATACCGTGCCTTCTCTCTGTCTGCCCTCCCCCCAGCTCCCTCACCTCTGACCAGGGCTTGGACCTGATGGAACATGTGGGTCGGAGGATCAACCTCCAGGTGGCCAACATTCTCCACCTCTCGTATGTATTACAGGACACACGGGACACATGCACTAATGCACACACACCTTGTGTTTTTATTGTTGTCGAAAAGTGGGACTGGAAAGTATTATCGACATAACCTTCAAACCAGCGGTGTCAAACTCCTCCTTTGTACTTGATTGATCAATGAAGGTAATTGATTGGGTAGAAACTCCCCTCATCTGGTTGTCTAGGTCTTAAAGAGGCAATCTGCATTTTAAACAATAACAACGTGAAAACCAAGCCACTGTTTTGATGAACAGCTCGAGGATGGGGCTGGATAAATATAACCACTCTGAAATTCATAGAAGGAGCTATGGATGAAAGGGCTGACCATCTATGAAATCGAAATGATAGTTCAAACGATGTTTTGAAGCTGTGTTTGTTTACAGTTACTTTGTTTACATTACATCCATTGGAGTAAAACAAGCTTATATTTTGGTTTCAGGTGGGGTAAGAGAGATTCACTAAGCTCATGAGGCATTTATAACTTATATTCTTCTAGAATCAATGGCTATATATCCTTACTTTAAAGTCCTAAAATGGATGTAGCAACTGCAGAAAAAAGCAGCAGACACACGGCCCTCTGGGAATTAAGTTTGACACCCCTGGTCTAAAATAAAAGACCATTTAAAATTCGGAAGAGGAAGATGTTTCTTTGTAAAAAAAAATAAAAAATCTCCAATGTAAGCTCAGGGAACCGAATAAAGTTTGTCCAGGACTCCAGAAACAGGAAGCAGTGTGTGAAGCTGCCCCTGCAGTGTAGTAGCAGAGTGTGTAGACGTTTTTACTTATTCTGACCTCTGTGTGTTTGTGTTCCTCTGGAAAGAGAAATCAGCTCTAATTACCTCCACATACTGTATAGGATGCTTCCCAAACGGAAGCCTATTCCCTATATATTGCACTACATTTGATCAGGTCATATTCTGGATTGGATTCTTTTGGATTCACATCAAATCAAATCAAATTGTGTTAGTCACATGCGCTGAATACAACAGGTGTAGACCTTACAGAGAAATGCTAACTTACAAGCCCCTAACCCACAGTGCAGTTTCAAAAAATAAGTAATTAAAGAGGAGCAGTAAAAAATAACAATATATACAGGGGGTGCCGGTACAGAGTCAATGTGCGGGGGCACCGGTTAGTTGAGGTAGTATGTACATGTAGGTAGAGTTAATTAAAGTGACTATGCATAGATGACAACATAGAATGGCAGTGGTGTGGGGAGGGGGGGGGCAATGTGAATAGTCTGGGTAGCCATTTGACTAGATGTTCAGGAGTCTTATGGCTTGGGGGTAGAAGCTGTTTAGAATCCTCTTGGACCTAGATTTGGCGCTCTGGTACCGCTTGCTGTGTGGTAGCAGAGAGAACAGTCTATGACTAGGGTGGCTGGAGTCTTTGACAATTTTCAGGGCCTTCCTCTGACACCACCTGGTATAAAGGTCCTGAATGGCAGGAAGCTTGGCCCCAGTGATGTACTGGGCTGTTCGCACTACCCTCTGTAGTGCCTTGCAGTCGGAGGCTGAGCAGTTGCCATACCAGGCAGTGATGCAACCAGTCAGGATGCTCCTAATGGTGCAGCTGTACAACCTTTTGAGGATCTGAGGAACCATGCCAAATCTTTTCAGTTTCCTGAGGGAGAATAGGTTTTGTCGTGCCCGCTTCACAACTGTCATGGTGTCCCTTGGACCATGTTAGTTTGTCGGCGATGTGGACACCAAGGAACTTGAAGCTCTCAATCTGCTCCACTACAGCCCCGTCGATGAGAATGGAGGCATGCTCGACCCTCTTTTTCCTGTAGTCCACAATCATCTCCTTTGTCTTGATCACGTTGGGGGAGAGGTTGTTGTCCTGGCACCACATGGCCAGGTCTCTGACCTCCTCCCTATAGGCTGTCTCATCGTTGTCGGTGATCAGGCCTGCCACTGTTGTGTCATCGGCAAACTTAATGATGGTGTTGGAGTCGTGCCTAGCTGTGCAGTCATGAGTGAACAGGGAGTGCAGGATGGGGCTGAACACGCACCCCTGAGGGGCCCCTGTGTTGAGGATCAGCGTGGCGGATGTGTTGTTACCTACCCTTACCACCTGGGGGCGGCCGGTCAGGAAGTCCAGGATCCAGTTGCAGAGGGAGGTGTTTAGTCCCAGGGTCCTCTAGCTTATTGATGAGCTTTGAGGGCACTATGGTGTTAAATGCTGAGCTGTAGTCAATGAATAGCATTCTCACATAGGTGTTCCTTCTGTTCAGGTGGGAAAGGGCAGTGTGGAGTGCAGTAGAGACTGCATCATCTGTGGATCTGTTGGGGCGGTATGCAACTTGGAGTGGGTCTAGTGTTTCTGGGATGAAGGTGTTAATGTGAGCCATGACCAGCCTTTCAAAGCACTTCAAGGCTACAGACTTGAGTGCTACGGGTCTGTAGTCATTTAGGCAGGTTACCTTAGTGTTCTTGGGCACAGGCACTATGGGGGTCTGCTTAAAAGATGTTGGTATTACAGACTCGGACAGAGAGAGGTTGAAAATGTCAGTGAAGACACTTGCTAGTTGGTCGGCACATGCACGCAATACACGTCTGGCCCTGCGGCCTTGTGAATGTTGACCTGTCTAAAGTTCTTACTCACATCGGCTGCGGAGAGCATGATCACACAGTCTTCCGGTACAGCTGGAACTCTCATGCATGTTTCAGTGTTATTTTCTTCGATGCGAGCATAGAAGTAATTTAGCTCGTCCGGTAGGCTCGTGTCACCGGGCAGCTCTCAGCTGTGCTTCCCTGCCACATCACTGCCTTATTGTTGTTGATGCCTCTAAACACATTTAAAAAACAGTCATGGTTCTTAATAATATGGTCTTTGTTGTGAAAACACATGAGAAAAAACACACGTTCACACGCGCAAGTATATAGGCATGCACACACACACACGCACACACGCATAAACACACGGACACCTGCACTCACACACATGCGCGCACACACACTCACTCAAACAGAATCCCGCTGGAGAGAGATAGCAGTGTTAATGTATTATTGACTAGGTGAACTATACTTGAACCCAGCTAGTTTCTCATAGTAGTTCTGTGCTGCTGGAACCAGGCCATAGGAGGCAGTGAAGACATGTACGAACTGAGTCTGATAAGCCTTTCAAGCCTCTACTCCAGGAGAAAGCAAGTCTGGTTACTTCTCACAGAACAGTATCATATGAAAGATGCCAGAGACGCAAACAGAATGCCTTGTTTCTATAACTGCCTACTGCTATTCAGGTGCTTAGTACCATTATTTGTGAATTGAAGATGACATATTATCTACATTGTGGTCCTGTGTGTCTCAGTAGAACATGGCACTTGCATTGCCAAGGACCCGCTGGGGCCACCCGTATAAAAATGAAATGAATGCACGCGTGAGTCGCTTTGGACAAAAGAGGTTGCTTAATGGCTTACATTATATACTGCTCAGAAAAATAAAGGGAACACTTAAACAACATATACTAGATCTGAATGAAAGAAATAATCTTATTAAATACTTTTTTCTTTACATAGTTGAATGTGCTGACAATAAAATCACACAAAAATAATCAATGGAAATCCAAATTATCAACCCATGGAGGTCTGGATTTGGAGTCACACGCAAAATTAAAGTGGAAAACCACACTACAGGCGGATCCAACTTTGATGTAATGTCCTTAAAACAAGTCAAAATGAGGCTCAGTAGTGTGTGTGGCCTCCACGTGCCTGTGTGACCTCCCTACAACGCCTGGGCATGCTCCTGATGAGGTGGCGGATGGTCTCCAAAGTGACCAAAACATCAGCCAGGAAGCATAGGAACTGAGAAGTGGTCTGTGGTCCCCACCTGCAGAACCACTCCTTTATTGGGGGTGTCTTGCTAATTGCCTATAATTTCCACCTATAATTTCTACCTGACAGTTTAATTTCACAGAAGTGTGATTGACTTGGAGTTACATTGTGTTGTTTAAGTGTTCCCTTTATTTTTTTGAGCAGTGTATATATATATACATGTATATATGTATATACTGAACAAAAATATAAACGCAACATGCAACAATTTCAATTATTTTAGAGTTACAGTTCATGTAAGGAAATCAGTCAATTGAAATGCATTCATTAGGTCCTAATCCATGGATTTCACATGACTGGGCAGGGGCGCAGCCATGGGTGGGCCAGGGAGGGCATAGGCCCACCCACTCGGGAGCCAAGCCCAGCCAGTTAGTATGAGTTTTTCTCCACAAAAGGGCTTTATTACAGACAGAAATACTCAGTATTCATCAGCTGTCAGGGTGGCTGGTCTCAGATGATCCCGCAGGCGAAGAAGCTGGATGTGGAAGTCCTGGGCTGGTGTGGTTACATGTGGTCTGTGGATGTGATCTGGTGGCCATTCCTGCAGTCACCATTCCATTACAATTGCATGCTCCTTCATAACTTGATACATCTTTGGCATTGTGTTGTGTGACAAAACTGCACATTTTAGAGTGGCCTTTTATTGTCCCCAGCACAAGGTGCACCTGTGTAATGATCAAGCTGTTTAACCAGCTTCTTGATATGCCACACCTGTCAGGTGGATGGATTATCTTGGCAAAGGAGAAATGCTCACTAACAGGGATGGAAACAAATTTGTGCTCACAATTTGAGAGAAATAAGCTTTTTGTGCATATGGAACATTTCTGGGATCTTTTATTTTAGCTCATGAAACATGGGACACTTTACATGTTGCGTTTATATTTTTGCAATACACTTGATTTTAGAAACAGTTCCAAATTAATGATTTTGCTCTCTAAAGGAGAGTCATTGACATGGCTGGCTGCATTGTGTGTGCCGAGGTTTTATGAGGTTGAGTCGTGCATCTCTGTCCAGACTGGCTCTATTATACCACACCGAGATGATAGCTAGCTCCTATCTATTCTGTTCAAGGAGACCAATATACAGAGATATAGATGCCTGCTAATGTATCCTTTGTCTGCACTGTTTTTCCCTCCTTTTGGACTAAATGCGCTGTGTTAGAAGCATATTTATTGAGTAATGATGGGCGTCTGTTTGCCTGTGATGTGAGCCGGAGCTCATTGTGTTTCTCTCCAGTATGCTCAGCAGGTGAGACTATGAAAGCACCCGTCTCGATGTGAGCCAACTCTGGCTGCTAGTGAGGGTCAGAACACACTGACACCACAGTTACGTCCTAAATGGAACCCTATTGCCTACGTAGTGCACAATTTCAAGCTTCTCTCTCTGTATGTGTACGGCATGAGATTGAATGAGGTGAAAAGAGATACTCCATAGAGGAGAGAATACGAGCCATATGAAAAGATTATCATAATACAAATGAGGTGGTTTAGCTTCGGGGTGCTTGTTTTGGATGGATTTAAGTTTCTACATTGGATACTGTTATGTAAAAAGTATAAAAACAGCACTTTACTTTGCCTATGCTGATGTTCTTTGCTCTACAGAGATGACGTAAATGGTTTGCTGAAGATATACACTAGGGGGAGTGGCCTCCTCAGACACTGAGGTACGCTGAACTGAACTGAACCTGGTGAACTGATGGACCCACCCAAACACACACACACACACACACACACACACACACACACACACACACACACACACACACACACACACACGACTAACCTGTACCCCCACACATTGACTCGGTACCGGTACCCCCTGTATATAGCCTTGTTATTGTTATTTCATTGTGTTCCTTTTTTTAAATGTTAGCTTATTGAGATATTTCCTTAACTGCATTGTTGGACTTGTAAGTAAGCATTTCACTGTAAGGTCTACACCTGTTGTATTCGGCGCATGTGACAAATAACATTTGATTTGACACACACACACACCAATGTATGCACAAGCGCGAACACGTGTACACGCAGACATGCGGACGAACACGTGCATAAACAAACACACACACACTTCCCTCAACTGAGCTAATATGAGCACTGAGCTTATAAACCCCATTCGGTTACACAGAACACCAGCAGAGTTTTGATAGATAACTTATCCAACTCAATCACCATGAAGTACTGTTTTTTCCCAGAGTCTATTTAGACAATTATTTTAGAATGAAAAACACAACTGTTTCATTTGAGATGCATCTACGTAGATTCCTGGCAGACCATGGGCACCAGGAAGAATGTGGGACAGATTGTGAAAATATGAACATTTGACAAAGCAAACAGAAGTCAGGTGAAGTAGACATGTTATGGGACGTTGCAAGAACATTCATGCGTCCAGTTTTCTGAGAGTTAAGAGAATATTCCATCAACGTTCCACCGAACGTGCACAGAACATGGTTGCCATGTTCTCAGAATATAAGATTTTAATGTTCTAGACATGTTTCATGAGAATGTTGCAAGAACATTCCTGTGTCCAGAGGGTTAGGAGAATATTCCTTACACGGACATGGTCGTAGCAGGACGATCGGATTGCCGTGAACCAAGAGTTTGTGAGTTCAAATCCCAGGTGAGGACATATTGAGTAATGATTACTAAATAATTGAGCATGCACAATGTAATCATGTAAATTTGAAACACTGTGTCTTAAAAGCACTGTGTGTGTGAGTATCCCAAACCTTGCCAACAGACAAAAAGAGCTGTGAATGGATCAGTGGTTCACCAATCAGGGCCTTAAGTAGCTCGGTAACAAGACGTGATCTGGAATCATTTTTTTATGGGGGGCACAAATGGTTTCTCAACATTCCCATGAAACGTCTGTAGACATCTCTAGAACATGAATAACTTATGCTCTGAGAACATGGCAGTCATGTTCTGTGGTGGGACGTTGATGGAATATTCTCCTAACCCACCGAAAACTAGTACATGAATGCTTTTGCTACATTCTCAAGAAACATGTCTAGAACAACCACATTCTGGGTATGATCTATTTGACATTAAGCGAATGGTCTCTTGGAAATATTCCTTGGACGTTACGGGAACATTCCTGTGAAGACTTTAGTTAGTGACCTAATGACACTTTTAAGGGAACATTCTCTAAAGTTGTGGGAACCTTTGTTGTTAGCTGGGTTGTCCATCTGACAAGTAGGACAGATTTTTTACATGTCATAAAGCTCAGTCACTTGTCCAAAAAAAAAAAGAAATGCCAAAACGGTGACAGAAAGTTGTGTTGTATCATGCAAGGAACCACTTCACAAAATAAATGCATTATTATGACTAGTATTGACAATGGAAGGCTGCTGGTCTCTGATCCCAAGTATTATATATCCTGCAGTTGTGGCCATTCGGACAACTTAAATCTATAATCTGCTTGTCCGACAATTTGTTTTACTTGCAAGTGGACAAGAGTTAATGTTGAACCCTGGAAGGCATTAAACGGAAGCATTTTTCTCTTTGACAAAAGGAGGTAACAGTGAGGAAAGTTGCTAATTCAATGCTCATTCAAAACTATGTCCATGATTGCATCACAAAAGGCACACTATTCCCTATATAGTGAAGGTGTGCATGTCTCCGATGGTGGCTGTGACGGATAGTTTTCTCTCAGGCTGGGTTACAGTAGGCTGGCAGTGTGATGATGGATCTCCCCCCAGTTTATACACTGAGGCTGGAAGTAACTAGACTTCCAAGGCCAAACACAACGGGTGAAAAATGACTTAAAATTCATCCCAAATGGCACTCTATTCCCTATGTAGTGCACTACTTTTGAACAGGGTCCATAGGGTTCCGGACAAGAGTAGTGCAGTATGTAGGGAATAGGAGGCCATCTGGGATGCAGTCTGAATAAAGGTGGTTTATGAGGGTCGTATTGGGGAGGCGGGGTGTCACTTCACCTAATGATGCCCCTTCACACCTCACGCTTCCTGGGACTCTGACTTTTCCCCTCAACCACTGCTCTACACTCTTTAAAAAAAAGGGTTCCTAAAGGGTACTTCAGCTATCCCCAAAGGATAACCCTTTTTGGTTGAACTATTTTGAGTTCCATGTACAACCCTCTGTGGAAAAGAATTGAACTTCTACATGGAACTTAAACGGGTTCTACCTGGAACCAAAAAGGGTCCTTGAAAGGGTACTCCGATGGGGACAGCCAAAGAACCCTTTTATGTTCTAGATAGAAACAAAGGTACTAAGGTACTATATAGGGCAGTAAGGCTGGGAGAAAAAACTGTATTGTGAATACCGTGATACCTCTTTTTGCAATACTGTTTCGATTCAATGGCTTGTGAATCATAATATTGTAATCAGGTGAAAGGTTTTCTCCCTGGCAAGATGTAAAATACCTTAGTACCATAGTATTTCAAATGTATTGCAATACAACAACCCCCTGGCTTGTGGCTTAGACCTAAGTTTGTCACACCACCATTAAACCCTGCAGAATATACTTTATTTTACCAATTGCTGTTGGCTTTCTGCCTATTGGTCTCAGAGAAGGATTTTTCTCTGCTGTGATTGTTGCTGAAGTTGGGGCTATGCTTCTGTAGATATTTTTTTTTTACCGTGACTGTAGGGAGTTTCTTCATCCTGTCCAGTCTGGTTAGTTTCTATTTTGGCCATGATTAGCGTAGTTAAACATGTATACTGCATTGGAGAGCGAGGAGTGTGTTCAGTTTACTAGCTAGACAGTGGGGACATAGGGGGCAAATAGACGGGTAGCCAGAGGGGCAAAGCGAAGGTTCTCAGCTGCAGTACAGTGCCACACTTTCATGTTTGGTGTTTTGTTCAAATTCAAACAGAAAGAGAAAACAGCCCCCCTCCACTGGCTGCTATTAAAGATGTGAGACGATTTGAAGCTTGCTGGTAGCTGAAGCTCTCAGGGAGTCGCTCTGTCTATCTCTACTCTCTAGTCCTCTGTCTCTCAGTCTTTTTCTACCTCGGTCTGCAGTTGAATTGAAGAAAACTGAGTTTGGGGTGTAGCTAGCTTTTCCTCTTTTGCTTCTATTTCAGAGTGCTGGGTCCAGCTGTGATCTTCAGGGTGGGCTCCAACCCTCATAATGTCAGCACTGCAGATCTGGCCCACATTGCAGGTACGACCACTCTCTCTCATTTACACCAGTCGATATCCTTCCAAATCCACCCACCAATCATTACCTATATCGTGCTCATCATCATTTATTGGTTTCACCATCGAGGGAAGATACAGTAAAACCTCTGATAGTCTCAAAGCAGAGTTGATCGTTGATTCGCACAAACATTTTGTCATGTTTGTGTTTCACACAGGATGACAAGCGCTTCCTACTGAGATACATAGTCTGTGGCCCAAATGGCAGCCTATTCCCTATTTAGTGTGCTCTCTGGTCAAAAGGAGTGCACTATATAGGGAATAGGGTACCATTTGGGATGTAGAGTGTGACCCTGGATGGGCTTCATCTGCTCTCCTCACACATCCGCTAGACTGACGGACAGGCTCAGACAAGCTCGCCTTCGTAAAGCCAGGCAGTTTGATGTGGTCTGATAGAAAGGTGTCATGATGAGAGCGGGAAAAAGGATGTGCTTCAGTATGCATCGCTCCCGCACCGCACTACACCGCACCGCTGGCATTGTCTGAACTTGATCAACAAGGGAGTGTGTCGCCCTTGCTTCGGTTGGAAATGACTTTGAGAAGCAGCGAGCAACAGTCCAACAGTCAATAACATTGGTGTTGGAACAACAACAGTAACAACACTAACACAAACCACATGGAGCCTTTTTATATTGGCTAAAATGGGCTGTTGTTTCATTCAGTGGAATTTGGCACCACTCTCCTCCTGTTGTATTATTGGGTGGTATATAGTGGTTGGTTTCTGTCCTATCCATTTACAGAGATGCTACAACAACACTAGGAAATAGGAAGAAGGCCCTTACGGAAAAACCATGTGAAACCATATGCTTTTGGAACACTTCACATGCAATGATTTTTTTACATGAAGTTCCACATGTGGATTTTCAAATGTGATCACATAACCTTTCACATGTGAATTCAAATATTCACACATTTCACAGTATTTTTCATATGAGATTTCACAGGTAATGTCCTGCAAAAAAATCTCCCCAGAATGCCACGCAGTCACAGTGTTTTTCAAATGACATATTTGACACACTTTGACATACGTGATGACATAGTGTATGTGCACGCTAATTAATGTTCAACCCTAAAATTGCTAATGAAATCAATGACGAGAGAATAAGTCAGATTAATGGACAACTAAAATAGAAGTGCAGATGGCACACTTTTTCTAAGTGCAGAGATGTATTATGGGTGATAAATGTGTAGAGAAATGCTATAGACTTTGCAGCGCTGCAGAAAGATCAGTGTACCCTAAATCCAGAGGTTGGGAGCTCAAATCTCTGATGGGGTCATATTGAAAAGTCAGTACTAAGTGATCATGTTAAATATAATAATATTCTCATTGATTAAAGATTTGTTTACACTATTTTAGCTGAACAGAGTACCACTTACTTGAAAACCCCCATGTCATTTTCATTCCCTTACAAAACAAAAAAGTGAAATTTGCAGAAAAAACTGTTTTCACATGTGAGGTCAGTTGTTCACCTGTGAAACCATATGTTGTATTAAATTTAGAGTTTACATGTTAGTACCACCTTTTCACATGTGACAAACTTTTACATGCGAAAATCTAACTCTTACATGTTGAATTGCAATTGTGAAACACTTGAAATGTTGCATCCCCACGTTGTCACATTTATTTCACGAGATCATGTTTTCACGTGTAGTTTCATGTCATCACATGTTGCTTATACATGTTGTCACATGTTATCACATTAACTTCACATAAGATCACGTGTTTTTCTGTAATGGGGTGGGTTCGGGGCTTGAGTTGTGTGTGACTTGAGACGTAAAGATGTCTGAAAGATGATGGAAAGGTGTCTGGATTGGTTGGTGTTACATGTGTATCGAAGCTGTGATTGTGCAAGCACCAGAATAACAGTTACTCCCCGATTCTAGTGCTGTAGACCCCTATGGGTACGTCTATCAGTACTCGGTTGAGATGTTTCCGTGTGTGTGTGCGTATGTGCTTGCATGCTTCCACGCTAGTGCGTGTCTGCCCGTGTCTATGTGGAGTGATTCGACTGTTGATTAGGCATCATGGGGGGAGAGCTAATGACAGCAGCGAGTTGGGCTGAAATGTCAGACCAAATGTTAAGTCGACATGATCAGCATCCTGACCACTATTGATAAATTATGAATCCAGCCGACCAGAATACCAATGACTGACTGAGAGGTGCATGGTGTAACACATGGGGTATGTGTGAAACTTACTCCTCAGCCTTAAGTGTCCCGCTTGCGTTGCCTCTTTAGGTAGCTTTTTCGGGTGGCGCGATCAGCTAAGACACTTGAGGGAGGGCGGTTACGTGTACTAGCAAGGCAGAGGTTGGAAGTTCACGCCAGGTACGGGCCGAATCAAGAGGAAGTGGTACTCACTAAGCAAGCAGCATGTCTTTTACACTGGCAGGAGGAATACTTACATATCCCTCTTAGACAGTCACACTGTTTCAGTTGAGCAATGCATAGTACAGGGATGGGCAACTGCCCCCCCCCCCCCCCCCGCCCCTTTTGTAGGCCCGTGGATCACTTTCCAAAAATGACAAAATTGAAATAATTGGGAACTCAGTCAGGGTCTAAACATATTGTTGAGAGTTAAAATAGTAGAATAAACAAGGTGCAATTTTGAAATTTGTTTGTCAGCAGTTTTCTCTTATGTCAGTCACAGAAAGTCACTCAATTACCCCATGTCAGCAAAATAAATTGTAGGTTGGGAAATTAGTTTAGCCAGCTATCTGAACTTGTAGTAATCATGGTCAAATTACCGACTGGGGGGCCCTCATTGATTTTGTTAATCACTGTCACTCAGATATCATATTAAAAAAGGGCAACATTTCTCTCCAACCTATGGCGAAATGTGTAAAATTGCAGAAAACTTTCTTTAAAACTGCAACATTTTCTATACATCCCATGGCAAGAATTGCAGGAAATTAACTAAAAAATATTTAATCTTAGGGCCCCTAAAAGGCTAGTGCCGGCTCTGACTGCATGTGTGAGTATGGATGTGGGTACACAGACCCCAAGTTACTAAAAATAAAAAATGGAAATATCACATTTACTTAAGTATTCAGACCCTTTACTCAGTACTTTGTTGAAGCACCTTTGGCAGCGATTACAGCCTTGAGTCGTCTTGGGTATGACAGTACAAGCTTGGCACACCTGTATTTGAGGAGTTTCTTCCATTCTTCTCTGCAGATCCTCTCAAGTTCTGTCAGGTTGGATGAGGAGCGTTGCTGCACAGCTATTTTCAGGTCTTTCCAGGGATGTTCGATCAGGTTCAAGTCCAGGCTCTGGCTGGGCCACTCAAGGACATTCAGAGACTTGTCCCGAAGCCACTCCTTGCATTGTCTTGGCTGTGTGCTTAGAGTCGTTGTCCTGTTGGAAAGTAAAATGTGAAAAAATGTGGAAAAAGTAAAGTGGTCTGAATACTTTCCGAATGCACTGAAATTATATTATTCTGCATTATTATACATTATTTTCCAGAATGTTTTATACCTATAATACTCATACTGTGGTACTTCAGAAGTGAAATGAAGATGCTCTGGGTTGAATGTGAAACACAAACTGACAGCCAAATCACTCGGCCTCCTGGGTAAAGCTGGGTTACCTTTGACCTCTGTGTGACTGTGCATGAACAACATGGCCGCATGATGAACTTGTCACTCACACGCACGCAAGCACATACGCATGCACACACACACACACACACATCAAACCCTTGGCCTCATTGTGTGTTGACCGTTGACTGTAAAGTGTTCCTTTAGTTTAGCTCTATACTGAGTATTTCTTTTAAAAAGCATTCTGTTGTCAACTGACAACGTCACAAAAAGTATGCATGCTTATTGATTTGGCCAGAAGGCTTGCGTTATGGTTCTGAACTGTCAGATAGCTAGCAATAATGACAAGAAGATGCCATGTGGGGAATCGTGGGTGGCTCGTTTCAGCTGGTTGTATCATGTTATTGATACCATGTCTTGTTTTGAGGTGTTTTGACTGACGTCAAAATTCGCTAGCTAGCTAACCAACAACTGTAACGATGTATTTGAGAGACAAGTGCTCATTGTGCAAATTAATTTGTTTTCAATAAACATTTGGAGACAAAATATAGTTTACATGTCGTCAACAGTCTAAGCCAACCCGATCTGTTTTGCTGAGTAGTTGAACATCTGTCACTTTTGTTGCTAAACAACCAACCATCTATAGAAACCCCTTTTTAGTGGGAAGAATCAGAAGAGAGCAAGACCACATTGATTGGGAGAATAGACCTGTGTCAAATATAGCTCCATTTAAATGCATACATTTTTCCATGTCTTTGTGAAGGTCTTAAACTTGCAACTGTGGCTCTATTCATTCAAATACATTTCTTCACCTTTACATGTTATGACATACATTTACATTCATCATTTACATTGAATAAGGTTTATTTATTACATTATACATCTATGTGAGTGAGGTGTTTTGATATTTTTCTACTAAATCAGTTTAAAATCGGAGTAGATAGACAGATCATATTTACCAGCTAGTATGTCTATCAACAGTTGTTGCAGTGACATTCTATTGAAATTGTTACTTGCGTAGAGGAGCCTTTTGTTAAGGCATGTAGCTTGCTAGATAGCTAGCTAAACAAAGAACCATAATCCCAACTCAGAATGTTACTACCCTGCATGAATCTGCAGGTAGCTAATCAACCACGTTCAATGTTAGCTAGCAAACATTAGGCTATAACCAGTCAAGAAAATGGCTCTGAAATACAAATAATAATTTCATACACGCAATGCTAGCTAGCGAGCCAGCCAGCTAACGTTCCCTAGCTAACAGTACACTTTAACTTGAAATTAATCCACTTTCTGTCGAAATTAGAAATGTGTAATATCTGAAAATGTGGCTAGCTAGTCTATCTTACCCGTATACATCATGGATGTACGCGTCTCCTGTTGTTTGCCATGGTTGCCCTTAGTTTTCAGATGTAATACGGAGACAGATGTTTTCTCCATCTCCTTAGCTATCCTACTCGAATTCTACTGATTTCAAAACTCGATCCTCCAGAAAGTGGAGAGCATACACGTAATGTTAGCTAGTGAGCCAGCTAACATTAGCTAGCTAACAGTACACTTTAATTTGACATTAGGCTTCTGCAGTTTTACTATGCAATACATAAAAAAGCAGCGTCAGACAGGATTACCTACACATACTGACCAGCTCAAATAGACAGAAGCGTGATATATGGCAGACCAATCTAAACTAATCTCTCGGCATGTCCAGCCCACTCATTATCTCAGCCAATCATGACTAGCGGGAAGATTGACGGCTTTTTCTGTGGCTAAACCAACTAGGCTCGTAATTTACATTTATTCGTATTTACAGATGGCATACACATGAAAGTTCACATGTTTGAGAAGGCATTTCTGCCAAAAAACGCATTTTGATAAAAAAAAAAAATGTATGTTCAAACGGCTCTGCTGTGAAGTAGTGACTCTAGTTTCCTGAAACGGGTCACATATCTAATTGAAAAGCCATCTATAGGGAGAGAAAAGTCCCATTGAAAATCCTTCTTATCGGTAGAGATCCCATTGAAAAGCAAAGTGTGCATCCCAAATGGAACCCTATTCCCTATATAGTGCACTACTTTTGACCAGAGCCCAGTATAAAGAGGAGATTTGCTACCTCAATGAAAGTATTGCCATCTTTTGGCTATGGGTTGTTACTGGTAGAATAAGGAGTGAAAAGCATGATGGTAGGTTTCACTGTATTAGTGAAGGTAAGAACTACTAGGAGCTCTTGTGTTCTGCTCAACTGGAAAACTGGTGGACAAAGACCTGTGCTCACTAATCCCTGCATGGCTAGAAAACAAAAGATAAGGCGGCTGCTTTATCAAAACTACTAGGCTATTGTGTGTGTGTGTGTGTGTGTGTGTGTGTGTGTGTGTGTGTGTGTGTGTGTGTGTGTGTGTGTGTGTGTGTGTGTGTGTGTGTGTGTGTGTGTGTGTGTGTGTGTGTGTGTGCGGGAAATTATTTATTACATTTTTGATGACGTGCCGACCAAGCTGTAAAAAACAATGTTGCAATGTGTCATTAAAGACACTTTCTTTTTGCTCCTTTATTCGCTCATGCTCTCTCTCTCTCTCTCTCTCTCTCTCTCTCTCTCTCTCTCTCTCTCTCTCTCGCTCTCTCTCTCTCTCTCTCTCTCCTTATTCTCTCTCTCTGATCGAATGAGGTTCTGAATGTGGTGAAAAGCTGTTTACCTCAGACTGCTCTGCAAACATGTAAATCACGTTCACTTGGGAAATTGGTTCTGTCAAAATTGGTTACGCTCACTGCTAACCAACATTTCTTTAGCCACGGGAAATGTAATACCCCTCTCATTTTCCCTCCTTTTTTGATTCTTCTGTGTACAGTAACTGGATAGGTGGAAACATGCATGGTTTGTTTTTTGTTTCCTTAGAGCAATTACTGTATGTGAACCGAGATCATTCATCCAGTGTTAAAAACATTTACATGCATTTGTGAAACATCTGAAAAATAAAATGTTGTCTGTTTTTTAAAGCAATTTGCATCATCTTCCATTTATTTCAGCTTATCATTGGATATGCAGTTGATGATGCTTCATTTTTGTTGTTGTTGCTTACTCTGGACAGATTGCTTCACAGCATTCTATTGGCAAATCTTGTCAATGACATCATATATAAGTATGGCACACTATTCTATTCTATTAGGTCTACCAAGTATATGTTTCTCTTCCAACCACTAACATATCACACTAATTGCATTCGCCCCCTTATGAAGCACAGACAGTGATCGGGACGCACTGTCCACACTCTGTGGTCAAAGATGGGTGGTTGTGTGGAGGATGTGTAGGCTGGTGGGCTGGGGGTGAGGCACACCTTTGTTTGGACTGTCATGGCTGGTCGACCCCAGGGGCCCAGCAGGGTGCCCCGGGCTCCAGGCCGTGAGAACCACAGCCCTGGTCAATGAGCTGTGATCCTCTGGACTGAAAGGGGCCAGCAGCCGGGGCCATCTGGAGCAGATCTGGAGAGGGAGAGGGGGAGGGAGAGAAGGAGAGAGGGAGAGAGATGCAGTCAGGGGGAGAGAGGCAATAGGCTGAGCTCTAATTCATATATAAATAATTTAGATAAAATTTGAATGTAAAGAGACTGAGACACTGCGTTCCCCTTAGTCAGGAAGAGATATCCACACACACATGTATTTATAACAGCCACACTATAGAATGCTGGTCTCTGTCTTCCCTCCAGCCGAGCAGATTAGCATAGATCACCAATGGAGAATATCTGTGTTTTATATCTATGGGTTTCATAGAACGCTGGTTTCCCTCTTCTCTCCACACAGAGCTGACCTTCAGTCCAACAAACACTTGTCAAAATGCCAAACATAATTACCTAGGCTCTTCACACAAAGTAATGGGATTTATCTCCTGCTCCCCCAGACACTAACAGTAACAGCTGGAGAAATGGATGTGTGTGTGTGTGTGTCTGTGTTCATGTTTTAACATCTGTATCAATGAGCACAGAGGTTAGAGATCACTTTTATCTCTGTCTGTCTCTCTGTCTCTGTCGCTCTGTGTGTGTGTGTGTGTGTGTGTGTGTGTGTGTGTGTGTGTGTGTGTGTGTGTGTGTGTGTGTGTGTGTGTGTGTGATCTTTGTCTGCCCTCTCTGGTTGAGTGGCCTCAGTGTGGTGATCAAAATCTTCCTCGCTCTCATCTCCATCAGTCCCCCTGGCAGCGTGTGTGTGTGTTTGTGTGTCTGTTCTCTCTACCGTGTTACCGTCACCTGTCAGTCCAGCCAGCACTCAAAGGCCTTCTCGCATCACCTCTTCCAGGAGACACACACACACACACTCACACACTCACACAATGCAACACACTGTTGACGGTTACACGATATGACACATATCACCTCTCCATTTCCCATTTATACATGGTGATTGTTGCAATATCCATCTCATCTATGTTTACGGTCATGGGATTGACTGACAATAATTTTTGTGTATGGGGCGCCCGCGCACGTTCCAATAGCTGCAGGGTAAGAGAAACTTCAGCTACGAGCATTGATCTCTCATATCAGGGGATTAAGTCTACTCTCGCTTGTAAATTCACCATGCTAACCCTCACTCCAGCACACTAACATGACTATGTCCTGTAGTCTCGCAGGGATAACTGTCAGCCTATAATATACTCACATACTCTATTAAAGCACCAACTGTAAAGGCTGTCAGTTTATAAGCTGTCTAATTTTAGTGAGTGGTCAGTTCACTCTCCCTGGTATCCAGACTGAACTGAGAATCAATCCCTTTGCCTAGAGACTGCAGAGTATGCCCTGTAAACCCTTTCCTGTTGTTTTTACGGTAACTTACAGGAAGCCAGTTGCCTGTAAGTTACCATAAAAAATGGTACAGTGTGTTACCGTACCATATTTTACAGTATCCAATACTGTTACTGTTATATTTTTTTCCATTGTTTTTATGATAACTTACTGGCTGCCTGTAACTTACTGTACAATGCATTACTGTAATGCTATTAGGGTAACTGTAATTAATTCATTCATTCAATTCATTGAGGGGAGATAGGGGTTGTATTTGACAGTATTTAGATGGGATTGGTGCAAACAGCTTGGCAGCTAGGTAATGTATTTACATATTACGGCATATCAATGAATGCCAGTTTGGAAGCCTTTGTTAAGTCCTCCAGAAGTGAGTGTTATTTAAGTTCCCTGTGGCTCAGTTGGTAGAGCATGGTGTTTGCAACGCCAGCATGGTGTGTGCAACGCCAGGGTTGTGGGTTCGATTCCCACGGGGGGCCAGTACAAAAAAAAATGTATGAAATGTATGCATTCACTACTGTAAGTCGCTCTGGATAAGAGTGTCTGCTAAATGACTAAAATGTTAAATGACCACATTTTGGTATTATATATCACTTGCACTTCTAGATGCCATAACAAAGGCTTCCTAACAGTTACTACAGCAAAAAAACAGACCAAAGGACATGGTAAATCCTACTCAACCATTAAACGTTTAAAGTAACCATCCAGTGTTTCCAGATTTCTATGAAATATGACTGATAATTATTTACAATATGAGTGAAATAGTTTTCCTTTCCCCAAAACAATTATGTTAAAAAGCAGCTTTTCTGTGTTGGAATGGTATGGGCGTTCACCAACAACAAATTAGTGTGGGCAGTTTGAGTTAGAGGAAGGGTTTGTAAGTGTTTTTCCCCAATTTATGCTTTGGCCACAAATATGAATATAGGATGAGTCAACAATATTATTTGGATATGAATTAACAGCAACTGGACCTTTTAAATAGTGATGTAACGTTGCCCGGACCTCCGAGGCATGAGTCGAAATCGCTAAGCAGTATACTTCGAAGCAGTGTGCCGATGCCTGTATCACTTTATCAGAAGCACGTGATCAATGACATCAGAAGCTGCGTTACCACCTCATTGGTTTGGTATTGGTCGAAGACAAAAAGACTACACTGCGCATTGCTACACTGCGCACGGGGTGTGGGACGTCATCTATAGTAATTTGGCTGCTCTGAATTATTTTGAGCAGTAGGTGCCACTAGTGTACACTGTGTTGATCAAAGCCTCGAGTAATGAACCTACAATATTTTCAACACAATCAGCTAGAAAACCTCAATGCTTCAGGAAGCTTCGTTTGAACATCACTACTTTTTAAAGCGAGATTTTCAATAGAGTTACTTTAAGACTTGCTGCACTCCAATATGTCCCCTATACACATTTATTTGATGGTGCAGTGATACCACATATCAGTCAAATTGGTACAGCACTCTTACTAACGGGTGGCTAATTATGTGGGAGTTTCATTCAGGAAATCTGTTTACCAAGTATTCCCATAACTAAAAAAAGAGATGTGATCGCGTCTCAATGTAATCAAGTTATGAAATGATTGTTATTTTCAAATACATCTCTTTCTGGGCTTAGTTGTGGTAAATGTTCAGTGTACAATGATTGTAATTGTGTTCTGGCCCTCCGACCATACGCTTTGACAAAAAAACGTCCCATGGCTGAGTCTAGTTGGCCATCCCTGCTTTAGTGGATGTGCTTTGATTTAGTTGACCTTGTGGTCTGTGTGGCATTCTATTTTGAACATTCCAAAATACAGTAAGTGAACTGCTGCTGTATTTTACGTAGTATATTTTATGGTAATGTCCGAAATACATCAATCATTATGGTAAAGTCCTAAATACATCAAATATGAATATTTTGCCACGATGTAATTTACGGTAATCTACTGTATTCAGTTTATACAGTAGGATACTGTTGATTATACAGTTATTTACAGTGAAAAAAACATGACTGTTTTGCAGTGTGATTATGTCCCAAACTGCACCCTATTCTTTTTACAGTTCACTTCTTTTGACCAGGGCCCATAGGCCTCTGATCAAAGTAGAGGACTTTTTAGGGAATGGGATGCATTTTTAGGGAATTTGGCATGCAAACTATGACTTTCATTAGACCAGTGTTAGAACATCATGTCTTCGATCCTGAGAAGAGAAGGAGAGGAGAGAAGGCAAGATAAAAATACATTGTATGTGTAATGTGTGTTAAATAGTTTTTTCCCCTCAATCTACACAATCTACATTTTTTTTACATTTTTACAAATTTCTAAATTAAAAACTGATACATTATTTACGTAATAATTCAGACCCTTTGTAATGAGACTAGAAATTGAGCTCGGGTGCATCTTATTTCCATTGATCACCCTTGAGATGTTTCTACAACTTGATTGGAGTCCAACTGTGGTAAATTAAATTGATTGGACATGATTTGGAAAGGCACCTGTCTATTGTAAGGTCCCACAGTTGACAGTGCATGTCAGAGGTTGAAGGAATTGTCCATAGAGCTCCGAGACAGGATTGTGTCAAGGCACAGATCTGGCCAAGGATACTAAAACATTTCTGCAGCATTGAAGGGTCTCAAGAACACAGTGGCCAACATCATTAAATGCAAGACGTTTGGAACCACCAAGACTCTTCCTAGAGCTGGCCGCCTGGCCAAACTGAGAAATTGAGGGAGAAGGGCCTTGATCAGGGAGGTGAGCAAGAACCCATTGGTCACTCTGACAGAGCTCCAGAGTTCCTCTGTGGAGATGGGATAACCTTCCAGAAGGACAATCATCTCTGCAGCACTCCACCAGTCAGGCCTTTATGGTAGTGACCCGACAGAAGCCACTCCTCAGTAAAATGCACATGGCAGCCCACTTGGAGTTTGCCAAAAGGCACCAAAGGACTCTCAGACCATGAGAAACAAGATTCTCTGGTCTGATGAAACCAAGATTGAACTCTTTGGCCTCAATGCCAAACCTTCACGTCTGGAAGAAACCTGGCACCATCCCTACGGTGAAGCATGGTGGTGGCAGCATCATGCTGTGGGGACATTTTTCAGCGACTGGGAGACTAGTCAGGATCGAGGGAATGATGATTGGAGCAAGTACAGAGAAGTCCTTGATAAAAACCTGCTCCAAAGCGCTCAGGACCTCAGACTGGGGTGAAGGTTCACCTTCCAATAGGACAATGACCCTAAGCACACAGCCAAGACAACATAAGAGTGGCTTTGGGACAAGAGTGGCTTCCCGGACTTGAACCCGATCTAACGTCTCTGGAGAGACCTGAAAGTAGCTGACAGAGTTTGAGAGGTTCTGGAATGGGAGAAACTCCCCAAATACAGGTATACCAAGCTTGTAGCGTCATACCCAAGAAGACTCAAGGCTGTAATCGCTGACCAAGGTGCTTCAACCAAGTACTGAGTAAAGGGTCTGAATACTTATGTAAATGTTATATTTGAGGTTTTTTTTTTTTATAAATTTGCACCAAAAAATGTTGCTTTGTCATTATGGGGTATTGTGTGTCGATTGATGAGGGTAAAAAACAAACAATTTAATCATTTTTAGAATAAGGCTGTAACGTAACAAAATGTGGAAAAAGTCAAGGTGTCTGAATACTTTCCGAATGCACTGTTACTGGTTCTCAGAGGTGTGACAATGGGGGTTGGAGAGATAATACAGAGAATGCTGAATTCCTAAGACAATACAGAGGACATTCTTGCATACAATTGACAAGAAGAGTCATTTCGTGGGCTGCCCTACACAACCTTGTGATTGTTCCCCAGTATTATCCTACTAGTACTACAGCGGTGTGTGTGTCACTCTGTAAACATGTTTATTGTGTCACCAGCTCTGTGATCGGCGAAGTTGAAGACAGTAACAGACGCCTGTCAACAGCCGGCCTGAGCTCTAGTGTATTAGAAGATCTCGCTGTAGACAGGGATTAGTGTCTCTGGCATTGTTTGTTTGCTAATTCCATCTCCAAGGTATTTGTGGAAAACAGGCATGAATAATTTAACTTGGTTTCGAAGTGGACGAAAGGAAACAATCAGAGAGCATGGGAGATTAATGAAAGTGAAAAATGAAAAGCCAATTGTAAAAAGCTAAAACCTTTCCAACATCAAGGGAGAACCATTGGTAAACGGAAATTGAAGACGTATTATAAATTGAAAGCATCTAAACAAGGAGAAATGAATCGAAAGTGGTAGGAGGGTCAAAGCATGTTGTTTTGGAATTAAGGCAATGGTATCCGCACAAACCGCCGCTGCGCCGCATATCCCAATTGAATGAATGTATTGTTTGGTTTTGATAAATAGGTGAAGTTTTAAACACCAAACATCTCGCCAAACAGCCACAAGGTCGTGAATACATTTGCAATACCAAGTGAGTTTCAGACTGTGTCTTGTTTGTGTTCAGACTCATATTGATACCAGTGTAACATATGCACTCAACATATTTATCCATGCTTTTAGATCCTCCAGAGCTCTGGGACTGTGATCGTTCTCCTGGAGACAGGAGAGGCGTGTTTGTGTGTGCTTGGACTCGCACAGCTTTCCAGACCAAGCACACAATCATGTGACAGAATGGTCCTCTTACATCACAAAGAACAGTAGTCATTTGCACTCTGTTTGTGTATGGACCACTGTTTGCCCTGTGTGCTTGTTTGTGGAGCCTGAAACAAAGACTTGTCGTCACAATTTTAACATGAGTTATTGATGAAATGTCCTAATTCAAATACATGTAAACATGACAACACCACAAAGTTATCTACCTAGCTATGAGGGTTTGGAATGGAAACTGAGCCTTCTGAAATTATACCACATACACTGAGTATACAAAACATTAGGAACACCTACTCTTTCCATGACATAGACTGACCAGGTGAATCCAGGTGAAAGCTATGATCCCTTATTGATGTCACTTGTTAAATCCACTTCAATCAGTGGAGACGAAGAGCAGAAGACCGGATTTTTAAGCCTTGAGACATGGATTGTCTATGTGTATGGGTGAATGGGCAAAACCAAACATTAAAGTGTTTTTGAAAGGGGTATGATTGTAGGTGCCATGGTGCACCAGTTTGAGTGTGTCAAGAACTGCAACGCTGCAGAGTGTTTCACGCTCAACAATTTCCCGTGTGTATAAAGAATGGTCCACCACCCAAAGGACATCCAGCCAACTTGACACAGCTGTGGGAAGCATTGGAGTCAACACGGGCCAGCATCCCTGTGGAACGCTTTCGACACCTTGTAGAGTCCATGCCAAACAAATTTGGCTGTTTTGAGGTCAAAAGGCAGTGCAACTCTATATTAGGAAGGTGTTCCTAATGTTTTGTACACTGTGTACATTATAGGAGATGTTTAAGGGATTCCATACATTTAAACTATTGGATTGCAGAACTGAGACAGCTGTGACTCGTGACTTTGCTGGATACAGGCCTCGCTCTGCTCTGTTGTCAGTGAATTAAGGATTCACAAATCCGCGAACTGTGGACAAATTCATTGTTTTATTGAATGTATACGGCCGATTTAGCTATTTTTGTCAAAAGAACAATTATCTTTTTGAGTCAGGAAATGTGTACTTTTCCACCTAAAACATTTGCAATTATTTTATATCATTTTTTTATATAGCCGACCACCACAGCAGCAGAAATGGGTAACAACTGTGCATGTGCAACCTCGTGGGGGAAACCCTGCACATGATATGTCCTTATATGGAGCTTGTCGTCACTGTTGTATTTGGTGGGAGAAAGAGCTTTTGATAGAGTTAGGTCTACCAGAGGTAAAGTTAATTAGGCAAAGTGGAAAAAGAGACAAGAAGCAAGAGCAGGACATCAATGGAAGAAGGCACCAAATTCTACCGTTTTCTGGTATAAGATATATATATAGATGCAGAAGATGGTTAGTAGCAATTAGAAATAGTAAATACAATGTAAAAACTCCTGCAGCCAACCTTACATCACTGCTTGTGTGTAGCAAGCAATTCAGCAACGATGCATATGAACGAGATATGCAATCTGAAATTATGGGGACAGGAAACCAAAGGATACTGAAAGATTCAGCTGTTGCTATTGTATTTCCACGGGCTGGCAACTCTTCTGCCATTATAGTGCTGTACATTTACAGGGAAAAGTTGTCCTGTGTAGTGCACTAAATAGGGAAAAGGGTGCCAGTTTGAGAACGAGGAGATGCCTTTCTCGGTGTATGTTTGCCCCAGGTCATCTCAGACAGTGCTCGTAGGGGATCAGTTTACAAGGAACAGCATCGATCC